>NC_056726.1:396009615-396059615 GCF_019279795.1 Protopterus annectens
TCTTATATACATGTTGTTGTGTACGCTGTTGATAATGGCAATAAGGTACACTGAGGGTAGTGCATTATCTTAAAATGTCTGTAAAGAATAATGACAAACTATGATCCTGAAGGAATTATTTTGTCAAATGGAAGTAAATAAGAGTCTTACAGCAAAATAAATAGCTATTGATGGAATGCTTTTTATTTTGGAGCTCTTTTCCTCCCTTGCATCATCTTATGGTCTTCTGACCCAGTGCTCTATGTTCACACTGGATCTAAAAGTTCTTCAGTTCCGCCTCAGACTTCCTCCAAAGCAGATGGGGCAGGTTGTGGAGCTTAAGGGCATCCTGGAGGTCTTTGGTGCTACCCTCCACTGAGGGGGTATTTTTACTTAATCTTATCCTGTTACTCCCCCCTTTCAATGCAGTAGTTGTGGACTGCGTCTGAATGGTGAACATGTAATGGGGAGGAGTGGTACCCCACCCCCACAGCTGTTTAGCAGTGTTCACTACCCTTTCTGATCCTAGCTACATCAGTAAGTAGTAGGTAAAGTCTGCAGATGATTACAAGCTGCTTTATCGGATCCCTGAGCCATCAGAACAGCCATTCATGGAACACTTAAGGAATTGTGGGCTGCACTGTTGACCTAAAGAAAATTTAAGAATATGGTGGAATGGACAAGATGAGCAGCATGGTGGGAACAGATTTAGGGGTAAGGTGAAGATAAATTACATACAGGATGCACTGATAACACCGTGGTATGGTACCCTATCCCTAGAATACCATGGCTTGTGAGTGTAGGGAAACAGGCAAGAAATGGTGAGATTATTAGAAATCAAGAATTGTACAGGGATCTGCCTACAGGCCACCAGTGAAATTGGACAAACATTTTTAAATGTTTTTCTGCATCCTGCCCTTGTAACCATCAACTTCATCCCCATCCCTGCTAGGGTCACTATACTCCTCTTATGCAGACTCTAAAGACACTGGAGAATGTAGGCAAGATCTGGAAATTGCAGTCACCATCAAGGGAAGATCAGGAGGTATTTTTTGGTCTGTGGTGACCCTTCCCTCAGTAGCCAGTTGTACACACTGCTGAAGTGAGGTAAACAATATTGGCCAGAGACCCTGTGTATGCTTCCATATGCTTGCCCAAATATGGCTACATTGCTATGAAATGCTTAGTACACAAAATCATTTATACTGACTCATGCCCTACATGGCTTGCGTCTGTTCTACACTCCCTCCTCCTAGTGTTGTCCAAACACTGCATCCTCACCAAGCTGGTTTCTCCAGCTTCACTGTCACCACTGAATCTCTCTTCTCTTGGGTCATAGTCAGGGCCTTATCTCACTATTCCATAGAGCTGGCTAAAGTGGACAGATTGTATAAGCTTAATAGTTTCTTTCAGTCTGCAGCTGCCTTTCCTGTAATCTCGTCCAGTTATTCCTTTGGTCTGTTCCTTGAAAATTCTGAATGCCTCTAAGGAAATATAAATATACCACTGCTTCAGTAATTGTATCAAAGGGCCATCCACCACTCTCCATGAAAAAGTATTTTCTGAAGATAAACATGAAACATCAGCTTACAGCTGCCACCCTTGTCATCTTCTCCCAGCTTTTTTTTCCTCTCAAACAAACTCCAACCCTTTATTTTATGAAATTAACTAGATACATGATTTGGTATATGTGTTGGATCTTTTTTCAGCCACAATGTAAGTGTACATTTCTTTATACAAAGACAGTTTAAAGTAGCCTGGTACCTAACATGTTTTTGGAGGTAGGCACAAAGCTGAGCACTCAGTGAAAACCTATACAGAAAAAAAGATAGTATACAAAAAGTCTATGCAATGACCAAGGCTCTGAATTTTACCCCAGACCCCAGAGTTGTGAGGCATAGATCTAAACTTTTAGATGCAATGTTTTGAGATCATAGACAACTGTCTTGCGATTGTAATGTATATGTGATCAGTTGTCTATGTTTCTTCATATACCCTAAGCCTCCATTTCCTATCAGCCTAAATTTCCATCATTAGTATGGTCTTCAGAAGCTGCGGTGGTGGTGCTGCGGTAGCATTGTCACCTCACAGTGAGACGTTGTCCTGTTCGATTCTCAGCTAAAGCGTCTTCTGTGTGGAGACATGCGTGAATGGGCATACCTTTGTTGAAGGTTGTGTGTCAGGCCTGGCAAGTCGGTACGTAAAAATCTACTGCTAATCATTAGCAGACCAGAGTTCCGCTGTGGCAACCTCTAACCGGGAAAAGCCAAAAGATACAACAAGTATGGACTTCAGAAAGATTTCAGTATGTACTTCTTGTTCAAACAAAGTCATGTAAAGCATTAATAAAACAAGACAGACTGATTAAGGCTTCAATTATGCTAAGCCTTCAGGAACTCTATAGTGAGACATACAGAGGCCCCACTCACCAGGCTGAACAAGGAGAAGGTTATGTTCAGCTGCCTGTCTGGTGCAAGGAGTCACCAGATTACACATGCACTCAAATCTGTCAACAACAAATAACATTATGACTCCATCATAGTTGATGCTGGTGTGAACAACTTGAGATGTAACTCTCTGGACTATTTGAAGAGAGACATAATTGAGCTCTCTGAATCTGTATCCCAGGTGGGTATGTCCTTAGCTCTGAGCAGCATTTTACCCTTGTCTAGGATGATATCACAATATAAACAGAAAATGATTGATTTCAATAATTGGCTTACTTTCTGGTGTCAGTCTAAGGGGATCCAGTTCCTGTCAACCTGGGATGACATGGTGGATAGACCACGCTGCTTTGCCAGAGATGGTCTTCACCTGCCACCTCTAGGCTTTTGGTTGCTGGCTAAGGCACTTGCCTCCCCCATAATGCATTTTTTAGGCAAGGTCACAACAACAAAATTCCAGACATGAAAATATGAAACACAAAGAAACTAAGTGTCATGCTACTAAATGCTAGAAGTTTAAATCAGAAACTGAATTCTCTGGAAGCACTCCTTGCCCTGAAAGATGTTGATATGTGTGTGCAGTCACAGAAATCTGGCTCCAGACCACAGAATGTACCCTGGCCTTGCAAGGCTACAATGCCTTCCACACTTTTGGACCACAAATTGAAGGTGTGAGAACCAAAGGAAGTGGAGTATCTATCTTCATTAAAGATAACTGCACCTCTAGACTGGTTAGACAAGAAAACTCTGTGGAGCTACTCCAAGTCCAAATTACCATCGGTAAGACCCCCCTTCAAGTCATATTCAGTTACTGGTCCTCTTTCATGAACCAAGATGCCCTCACAGTTTATTTAGACCTACTTGGGACAATTAAGATACAGCCTAACATCCTAGTCATGGGTAACTTCAACTATCCTTCCATTAATTGAGAAACTTATATGAGCCCATACTCACTTGCACAAAAGTTCCTGGATTTTGTTAAATCAAATGCCCTGGAACAAATAGTGCATTGCCCCACAAGGGGCTCCAATATTCTAGACCTGTTCCTCCCCAATATGCATGACTGATGCAATGCCTCAAGTGTAGGGCCCACACTGGTTAAATCCGACTATAAATCTGTCATCTTTGAGGTAGCAATAGCACCAGAACTCCCCAAAGGAGGTCAGGCTAAAAAACCTCTCCAAAGCTAAGTATACCCTCCTAAAAGAAGATATATTCCACTTCCAAGCTCCAGTTTCCACAGCTGGCATTGGCAGCTATACTGATGCCCTGTATAAACATCTACACAAATGTATAGACACAGCTGTACCAGATAGGATTAAAGCAAGTCCTCAAGAAAAAACAATCCAACCTGGTCGACTTCTAGCATCAATAAATTATACAGTAAGTGAAAGAAGCTGCTGTCTAAAAATACAAAAGTGAGATCCCAGAACTGGAAGAGAACCTTCCTCAGCTTAAGCAAGCAACTAAGACAACTTGTAAAATCTTCAGAGAGCAACTATGAGAAAAAGTTAGCAACCATAGCCAAGTATAACCATAAGGCTTTCTTCAGCTATGTCTGCAACCTAAAAGGTAAGACTCAGATGTGTGCTGAACTTATTGTGGACGGCATCACACACACTGACCCTGCTGAAATTGCAAACCTGCTAGCACACCCCTACCCCTCCAAGCATACCACAAATCATGTCTTCATCATTTCCTCATCCCTGCACCTCCAAAGAGCAAGTCATCAATGCTCTCTCCAAAGCTAAGAACACACCCTCCATGGGATCAGATGGCATTCCAGGCTACATTCTTAATGTTCTAAAACAGGAGCTAGCTACTCCATTAGGCACTCTATTCAACCACAGCCTGAGTATTGGCTTTGTCCCCACTGAATGGAAAACAGCAACTGTCAGACCTCAGTGGCCTAATGGATAAGGCATTGGCCTGCTAAGCCAGGGATTGTGGGTTTTGAGTCCCATCTGGGGTGATAAAATCTTGACACAAGTGGAGCTTTTCGTGGGAGGTTGGCATAATGGTTAAGGTGTTTGCCTTATAGATACAAGGTACAGGGTTTGATTCTCACAGTGGGTAATTGACTAGGCTTAAAATGGCCCACAAGGGCAGTTAGCCTATTACTAATCTTATTAGACATAGGCTGTGGCATGTGTTGTAAAAAGAGTGCTGGTGTTATCCCTCTCCACAAGGGCAGTTTGGCAACAGACCCAGATAACTATAGACCCATAAGTTTAACCAGCCTCAGCTGTAAGGCAGTGGAACGAATCATCATGGACCTCATAAATAAGGATATAGGTGACCTCCAAACCCTGGATCCATCCCAGTTCAGTTTTGTCAAGTGCAGTTCATGCCTGCTAAACCTGGTGGATTTCAATGAGAACATGACCAGAGCCATAGGTAAGGGCAAAGCATTGCATCCAGACTATTTTGACTTGGCCAAAGCCTTTGATACTATCCTACATTCAGGCATCATTGACAAACTAAGCCACTTGAATATCAACCCCTGTGTTGCTAGTTGGGTTGCAAACTGGCTCACAGATCAATACTCTGTCAAAGTTGGGGTCTTTACCTCTACCAGCAGATCTATCACCAATGGGGTCCCACAAGGGTCACTGCTGGGCCCCCTCTTATTTGGAATATACTTCTCGGAAGTCCAGGCCAAAATGAAGTGGCTGTGGCTAACCAAGTTTGTGGATGACTGAAAATTAGGTGCTATTATTGAATCCCCTAGTGATGTCAGCATACTTCAAAAGGCCAAAGCCATGGTTTTAAACTAAATGTTAAAAATGCATCATCTTTCGTTTTGGTAAAAACTATATCCCTGTTGATTGTAAAATCAGAAATAATACCATAAGTACCAATTGAGTAGTGAGTGACCTGGGAACACAAGTTGACTGTGACCTCAACTTTAACCACCAAGTGTCTGCTATGCAGACATTCTACATTATTCATCTGATTAAAAAAAGCATCTCCTCAAGACCAAAAGAGGTTATAACTCCCCTGTACTCATCGCTCATCAAGTCTATTATTGAATATAATGCTGCCTTTGGTATGTATCATGCCAGACACCTGCAGCAAGTTGAGAGACATCAGAGATTTCTAACTAAGAAAATTCAGGGTTTCCAGCACATGTCTTATATGGACAGACTGAAGTTGCTGTCACTGTACTCAGTAGCATATAGACTACTGAGAGGTGACTTATATCTGGTTTACAGGGCTATCTCTGACCAATATCTAATGGAAATGCTGCACATCCTTAAGTCAAATGGGACTAGAGTCACCTGTTCCAGGGACCTCAATCTAGCCTGTAACATAAACAGGACCTGATGGAGAGACAGATTCATCTCTCAGCAGTTGCCACTCTTCTGGAATAGGCTTCCAATCCATATCAAGCAGAACACCTCCATGACCCTGTTTAAGCACAACCTGGACAACTGTATGGGAAACTGTAATTTTTTTTCTGGTGGTTGCTACAGCTTCTCTCCTTTACAGGGGTAGTCCTTGCTAAAAAAACATTGGGCATAGACAATATCTCTCATTTAGTATTATATTGGTATTTAACGGCTAGGCTTGTAAACACCCTCAGGTCAATAGCCTCGTAACATCCTATGAACCTATGAGATGGAAAACAAACAAAAACATTTTTGCAGGGAAGAAGCTTCACCCCCCCCACTGTCCCCTTATTTATATATGCTAACTGATTGATAACACAACCATGGACAAAATGAAAAAAAATTTAATTACTGCCACTGTACAAACAGAAACATTGATGCAGTGATTCCCTGTAGAGAACAGTTACTGATAAGTTGCATATTTAGAAAGAGTACTTGAAGAGTTGAAACCTTGCCCATATTACATTCATTCAAGAGAACAAGCTGGGAACCCCTTATGAAATATACACAATAGTCAAGGCACAACTGACCTTGGCATCTCTGGAATCTGTTACCTGTGCCATCTACTCCAACATCTGATCGAATCACTGTTATCACGTTTGGAGAGCATGATTTGGCTTAGTAATCTGATTATTATCCCACATCCTTTTCTTCTACCCTAAATAAGATTACTTTTCCAAGAATATGTTTCACATGCCTTCCCCTAACCCCATCCAAAATGCAAACAATGCATTACTTTCCACCCTTTTGCATTAATTTTCAGGTTCCATTCATTTGCCCACAATATCAGCCTAAGCATGTGTGTCTGGAGACCAGTACACTAACTTGTGATTACTGCATATTATCATCTATGCCTTAAGTATCATAGGTGTGCACTTGGCTAATGACCACTGGGCCCATTTTTAATCTAGCCATGCATACGAAATCGAATACAAGTCCTGATATCCTTGGTGAGTCTAAGCAGAGGCTTGAGAGATAATTACAAGCAGAGGCCTGGAAGAAGAACCATTTACAGGCTGCTTGTCTCTATTAGAGACATAGGTGCCAAAACTGGGATGAATTTCCTGTTCCCCATCTAATTGTCTAAGTTACATTTGAATTGGGTTAGAGAGGAACTCTGCTAAACATGGATGAGGAGCCTGTTGCAGAAAATAGGCAGTCTTTGGGCTATATACTTGTCTGTCCAGCAGGTCCTATTTAAATGACAGGCAGGGTTTAAGTCTTTAGAATGCATAATTCTGGTACTGTTTGTTTTGCAGGTATGCAGAAGGTCCATCAGAGTGGGCTCCAATGATACTTTGTATGCCAGAGATAGATCTTCCCTTAACAGTCTGTGTGAGACAGAACACAGTGTTCTATATCAGAAGATCAAAAGCTATAAATAGAGAATGACCTAAAGGTTGAAAATGCCAGACCTCAAACTCACTATTGTGGGGGGCTGCACCCCCCATACCCCCCACTAAATATATATACCAACTCCAAGATCGCACCACAGTGAGGAAAGGGCAAATATTACCATCTTCACTGTATTGCAATCTCACCAAAAGCATATTGAGGTTTGGCATTTTCAGCCTTTAGGTTGTTCGCTACTTATAGTTTTTGATCATCTGATAGGAACCCGAATACAGAGATAAGGCTTTGAGGTGGTCTGCATAGGACATGTTATTTATGCCCTATATTCTTTTAGTGTGGCACCTCTGTGGAGGTTCCAGTTGTTGGATGTGCCTTGTTAGGTGCAAACGAAAGGAGCCATCAGTTCTGATGAATGCTGAATACAGTGGAATAATAACCTCCTTGAATCTAGATGCCATATATTTGTTTATAAGTTGTGCAACATAGAACGATTTCCTCACTACTATAGACACACAATGGTCAAAGTGATTACTGTCTACATGTGCCCCCAATTCCCTAACTACTACATTGACTCTTAAGAGTGTGACTGAAAAGGTAGTTTGGGCTATTGTCTGGTCATATTGTTGCAATGTTCTTGGCCTTAGAGAGTTAAAGAGATTAATAAGGACCAGTTTACTAGTGATTGTGGGGGAGTTATATTTTATGGTCTTTCCTGAGGGGAGGCTGGTGGAAGAGGTGTAAAGTTAGAGATTAATTTGCCTGCCAGTAAGTTTGCTATATACTTTGGCTCAGTATAGGTGGCTTCATTTCAAGGAGCTCTGCACACAATTGTGTATTGTGTTTGAGGTTGCAGACATAGCTAAAGAATGCCTTGCAGTTTTCCTTGGCCTGGGAGACCAAAGTTACATGAAATTTGTCTTTGCTGGACTTTATTTGTCTTCTTAGTTCTCTGTTTAGTTTGATGAGAGTGCTTTTTGCCTGCTGTGTGCTGCACTGCATAATTTTTGCCATGATTTTTTTTTCTTTCTTTTATGCAGCCTATTGATGTTGTGATTCTATCAGGATGGTTTATTTTTTGAGTTAGTTCTGTACTTATTCCAAGTCAGTACAGCTGCCTCTATGCAGCTATTAACATGCTTGTATAGGGTTTCTATGAACAGTTTCATGTAGACAGCACTGTTCTCTGGGATTAGGATGGCTTGAAATGTATCCCTTAATAGTAGGAAGTTACTATTACTATTATTAACTTGCTACTATTAAGTGATAACTTGGCAAATAGTAGGAAGTTAACCCAGCCACTGGGGATGCACAAGCCAGCGCATTTCTTTGTGCCGGTCCCAAGCCTGGATAAATGGGAAGGGTTGTGTCAGGAAGGGCATCCGGTGTAAAACTTCGCCAAAACATTTCAGGCAGTCACCAAGAAAAATTTTTATACTAGATCGGTCGAGGCCTGGGTTAACAATGACCGCCACCAGTACTGTTAGCCTACAGGGTGCTGGCAGAAATTGGGCTACTGTTGGCCCAAGGAGGAGAAGAGGCAGAAGACATGGCCGAAGGCAGGAGGAGAGGAGAAAGGCTAGGACTGTGGTAGTGAGGGTTGGAACTTTGAATGTTGGCAGTATGACTGGTATAGGGAGTGAGCTAGCTGATATGATGGACAGAAGGAAGGTTGGTATATTATGTGTGCAAGAGACCAGATGGAAGGGGAGTAAGGCTAGGTGTATCGGAGGTGGGTTCAAATTGTTTTATCATGGTGTGGATGGGAGGATAAATGGCGTAGGAGTTATTCTGAAGAAACGGTATGCTGAGAGTGTTTTGGAGGTGAAAAGAGTGTCGGATAGAGTGATGTTTATGAAGCTGGAAATTGATGGTGTAATGATGAATGTTGTTAGTGCATATGCTCCACAAGTTGGGTGTGTAATGGATGAGAAAGAAAAATTTTGGAGTGAATTGGATGAAGTGGTGATGACTGTACCCAAGGGTGAGAGAGTGGTGATTGGAGCAGATTTCAATGGGCATGTTGGTGAAGGGAACAGAGGGGATGAGGAAGTGGTGGGTAGGTATGGTGTTAAACAAAGAAATGCAGAAGGTCAGATGGTAGTGGATTTTGCGAAAAGGATGGACATGGCTGTGGTGAATACGTATTTTAACAAGAGGGAGGAGCATAGGGTGACATACAAGAGTGGAGGAAGATGCACACAGGTGGATTATATCGTATGTAGGAGGGCCAGTTTGAAGGAGATTGGAGACTGTAAAGTGGTGACCGGAGAAATTGTCGTTAGGCAGCATAGGATAGTGGTTGTAGGATGACGGTTATCAAGAAGAGGAGGAGGAGTGTGAGGGCAGCACCAAGGAGCAAGTGGTGGAAACTGAAAAAGGGTAATTGTGAGGTGGAGTTCAGAGATGAGTTAAGGCAGGCACTGGGTGGCAGTGAAGAGTTACCAAATAGCTGGGTAACTACAGCAGAGCTAGTAAGGGAGATGGCTAGAAAGGTGCTTGGTATCACATCTGGACAGAGGAAGGACGACAAGGAGACATGGTGGTGGAATGAGGAAGTACAGGAGAGTATACAGAGAAAGAGGTTGGCAAAGAAGAAGTGGGATTGTCAGAGAGATGAAGAAAGTAGACAGGAGTCCTTATCATGAAGGGATTCTCATCTAGATCATGCCCCATTTGGAATGTATCTGACCCGACACTTGCAGCAGCTGTAAAGAACTCTCAGCTCTATTCAGTCACTTACCGCTTGCTCAGAGGTGACCTTTGCCAGACTTAACCGACACGGCTATTAATAGGACGTGCTGGAGGGATATTCATCACCCAAGGAAATCTTGACCAATGGATGAGTGTCACTGCTCAACAGAGGCACAAAAAAAAATGTATAGTTCCCCCATACTAAAAGGGGTGCGAAGCCACAAAACTATGGGAGTATAAGGAGATGAGGTGCATGGCAAAGAGAGAGGTGGCGAAGGCTAAGGATAAGGCATATGAAGAGTTGTATGAAAGGTTGGACACTAAGGAGGGAGAAAAGGACCTGTACCGATTGGCTAGACAGACGGACTGAGCTACGAAAGATGTGCAGCATGTAAAGATGATAAAGGATAATGAGGGAAACATACTCACAAGCGAGGAGAGTGTGTTGAGGAGATGGAAAGAGTAATTTGAGGGGTTGATGAATGAAGAGAATGAGAGGGAGAGAAGGTTGGATGATGTAGGGATAGTAAATCATGAAGTACAATGGATTAACAAGGAGGAAGTAAGGATAGCTATGAAGAGAATGAAGAATGGAAAGGCTGTTGGCTCAGATGACATACCTGTGGAAGCATGGAGGTGTTTAGGTGAAATGGCAGTGGAGTTTTTAACCAGATTGTTTAATGAAATCTTGGAAAGTGAGATGATGCCTGAGGAATGGAGAAAAAGTGTTTTGGTACCGATTTTTAAGAATAAGGGTGATGTGCAGAGCTGTAGTAACTACAGAGGGATAAAATTGATCAGTCACAGCATGAAGTTATGGGAAAGAGTAGTGGAAGCAAGGCTAAGAAGGGACATGATGATTAGTGATCAGCATTATGGTTTCATGCCAGGAAAGAGCACTATAGATGTAATCTTTGCTCTGAGAGTGTTGATGGAGAAGTACAGAGAATGTCGGAAGGAGTTGCAATGTGTTTTTGTAGACTTAGAGAAAGCATATGACAGGGTGCCTTGAGAGGAGTTGTGGTATTGTATGAGGAAGTCAGGAGTGTCAGAAAAGTATGTAAGAGTGGTACAGGATATGTACGAGGGTAGTGTGACAGCGGTGAGGTCTGCGGTGGGAGTGACGGATGCATTTAAGGTGGAGGTGGGGTTACATCAAGGATCAGCTCTGAGCCCTTTCTTATTTGCAATGGTGATGGACAGGTTGACAGACGAGATCAGACAGGAGTCCCCGTGGACTATGATGTTTGCAGATGACATTGTGATCTGTAGTGAGAGTAGGGAACAGGTGGAGGAGACCTTGGAGAGATGGAGATATGCTCTAGAGAGAAGAGGAATGATGGTCAGCAGGACTAAGACAGAATATATGTGTGTGAAAGAGAGGGAGGATAGAGGAATGGTGAGGATGCAAGGAGTAGAGGTGGCGAAGGTGTATTAGTTTAAATACTTGGGGTCAATAGTTCAGAGTAACGGTGAGTGTGGAAGAGAGGTGAAGAAGAGAGTACAGCCAGGATGGAGTGGGTGGAGAAGAGTGTCAGAAGTTATTTGTGACAGACGAGTACCTGTAAGAGTGAAAGGGAAGGTCTACAAGAGGGTAGTGAGACCAGCTATGTTATATGGGTTAGAGACAGTGGCATTGACAAAAAGGCAGGAGTTAGAGCTGGATGTGGCAGAATTAAAGATGTTAAGATTTGCACTGGGTGTGACGTGGGTGGACAGGATTAGGAATAAGTATATTAGAGGGTCAGACCAGGTTGGAAGGTTTGGAGATAAAGCCAGAGAGGCACGATTACGTTGGTTTGGACATGTGCTGAGGAGGGATGCTGAGTATATTGGGAAAAAGATGCTAAGGATGAAGTTACCAGGTAACAGGAAAAGAGGAAGGCCTAAGATAAGGTTTATGGATGTGGTGAGAGAGGACATGCAGGTGGTTGATGTGACAGTGCAAGATGCAGAGAACAGGAAGAAATGGAAACAGGTTATCTGCTGTGGCAACCCCTAATGGGAGCAGCTGAAAGATGATGATGATCACTTAAAAGTAGGAAGTTAGCCCTGGAGTATTTGCTGAACATTTCATAGTTAGCTGGAGTTTCTGGTTTTATTTTTACTTCAAAGGAGACCATTTTGAGGTTTGACTTCAACAGAGAGGGTATTATACTTGGGGGGGGGGGGTGAAGTCCTCTCCCCTATTAGTGAGAACCAGATCTACTGTGCTTGTGCCCCTGGTCGGTGTATTGATAATCTGGTCAAGGGAGCTTGTTTTTAAAAAATCCAGGAATTTGTGCATGCACATTTGGTGAAGTATTTTATTTCCAGTTGATAACAGGGTAATTAAAGTAGCCCATGAATATGGTATTGGGTTTGATGGTTAGCATTTGAAGTAAGCTTAAATATGAGTTATGGTTTTCCTGGGTCACAGAGGGGAACCTATATCTAGCAGGGAAGTAGAATTGGATTTTGCCTATGGTGAATCGAATGTAGAGAAGCTGAAGTGCTTCAGCATGTTTTTCCAGCCTTCAGGAATTTTTATTGACAGCCTGTATACTTATTTTGCTGTTCAGATCCAGTACAATATCTGACACAAAGATACTAAAATGAGACTGGCCATAAACACTTAAGCCTGTAGCATTCCACTGCATACTGATTTTTCTTCTGGAGGTTCTCTGCTACCAGCCATTCCCTGCTGCTGATGCATACCTGTCAATCTCTTAGAGCAAGAAATCTGGACAAAGCCATAAATAATGGAGGGCGGGGGCAAATGTCTAAAAATAGGGACACTTTTTAAATATTGCTTTTACAAAGTTAGACAGCTAATAGACTGGGTGGTGCAGCAGTTAGCATAGTTGCCTCACAGCAGAAGGTTCTCTGGTTTGATTCTCAGCTGGGGTGCCTTCTGTGTGGAGTCTGGATGTCCTCCTTGTGTTTGCATGGGTTTCTTCCCACATTCCAAAGATGTGCCTGGAGTGTTTATCTGCTGAAAATGGGGTCTGTCCCAGTCAGACTTTCCTGGTAAACAATTGTTAAATAAAGAATAATAGGTTTTATATTAGCATAGAGTCTGAAACTCAAATCTCTGGCATTATTTTCTGACTTCAATCCTAAATGATTTGTGAATGACTTGCCAGAAAAACCCAATTTTATGAGAAATAGACTAAAATTTGAGGCAAAAATCTGGATATTCTGCAAAAATCTAGACAATTGAGAGGTATGCTCTGATGAGTTTCCAGTGCTCTCTACCATTTTGAGTTCCACTTTAACACACTATATCCTCCTATGAGGCACTGTTTCAGTGGCATCACTGACATCCAGCTATGATGTATCCTCTGTTTTTCCTTGTCTGATACAGTGGTGACCCATTCACAGAACTGATTAAAAATAGGCTGGCAACATTTCTGTTATGTGAGCCTTCACTGTAGCTGTACCAAAACCACCATCACTCTTTGTCCTGGCTTGCAGTAAACATTTTCTGATTTGTAAATGCTGCGAATGTTTATATTATCTTTCTTTCTGTCAGCTGCATCTTACTATCTTTCCTTATTTTTCATTTTGGAAGTATTATTTCTAATTTCTTATATTTCTTTTTAGAGGATTTCCAGGTTTATAATCCCTTGGTGCATCTAAGCCTTCTGTTTACAGCTAGTGAAAACTGTTGTCATGCACTAAAAATCAAAGTAAACTTATTTTTCATTGCAGTCTGTCAGAGGTTCATTTCCAGACTGCTCAAACTTGATTAGCTAGTAGTCTGTATCTCCACACCCATAAAAGTGCCTTGGTGAACAGTTGTGGCATTTTCAATAGGCAAACAATTTTGCTGACCATTCAGATGCTGCCACATCTCCCAAATGGTTTGGCTCAGGTTACGTTCTGTTTATTTTTCAGTAAAAATCACAATAATTGTTCACATTTTTTTCAACTGCTGCACTATAAATACACCTGTCTTTGCATATGTCTGCTATTTGTTTTTCTGAGCATCCCTAGCTAATGGCTTCTTTGTGTAGCCAAGGACAAGGCATGCATTAATTACTTTGCAGTCAGTCACAATTCAATAATTAAAGGAAAGGGGATTGTTACTACACATACGCAAGCATTTAAATGTGCTGATCCATTCAGTGATACTGCCTTGAGCAGGGGATACAGCAAGAGAGGAATGAGCCAATCAGAACTGAGTGTAAAAAAGTCTGCTTAAAACTGCAGCTAAACTTTTAGACATCAAAATGAAGTGGCTGTTAGAAGTGTATCATAGCTTCCCTCCAAGTAGCATTAAGGTAGGATAGCTGACTAGCAACCAGTTATGAATATCCAGGAAACTAAAGTTTCAGCTGAGGAAGAGTCTGATTACATTAATGAATGGTTACACTGACTGGGCAGGAGAAATCTCTCTCATATACAAAAAAAAGGAAAAGTGTTCTGAATTAAGGTCTTTCAAAAAATATAATGGCCTGTGATAATTGCATATTTGAATATATTATCATAACCTGTAATGTAATTGAATTCAAAGGTAAGGGATTTATGAAGATATCTCTGATGGAAAATTTGTAAGATTGCAGAAACAAATGTCTCTCTTCAATCTTTATGCCAGTCAACATGAGTGTAGCCAGGCAAACACTTTGTACTCTGCAGTGTACACTTTTCTTTGCATCACTCAGACTATTTTTCATTTATCTAAATGAATGCCTCAAACAACAGCAACAAGTACATAACCTGCTTTCAGAGAGCATTGCAAATCTAAAAAAACAACATGTTTAATAGTTTTAGAGCGAACTGCTGAAAATGATGAGTACATTTATTAACTGCAAAGGGGCAACAGTTTGAAAGACGTGTTCATTTGTTTGATGTGCCAGGTGAGTTGGGGGGACAGTAAAAGGAGTTCATGAGTACAAAATGGAATTTTCTAGCTACACCCCTGCCAGTGAGGAGTCCATTATCTAAGACTGTGCTAATTAAATTGGTGTGGTTATGCCTTTCCTAAAAGGCATAGTGGGCAGAGGGAAGCAGGCACTTGTCAAAAAGCTAGGAAAGGACTTGAGAAGAAAAAACCTTTATAGCAGTTTTCCAGTCATAATGAGGATAGCAGAGGGCTGAATCATGTTACATACCATGAAGAGAAAGAGAAAGGACTTCAAGCATTGGCACATAAAGCAGTGTAAATACAGGCCACCACAGATAAAAGAGTACTCATTTTAGTGAGTTAAATAATTTGCCTACAGACTATACCCTACACTATTCCATGCCATTATATATAACTTGAAGTGAAAAAAAAATCTCTTTATCTCTTTATTTTATTTATTTGACATTCCTTTACCAGAAAAGTCTGACTGGGTATGAGCCCATTTTCAGCAGAGGCCTGGGGACAAAAGCTTCTCAGTACAATTTAACAGAATTACCAATCAGCATTGGTTACAAAGACTAAGACAATCACACACGAATACAATTTGCGGATTCAATAAAAGTAGAAAATAAGCAAATATAAAGCAAGCAATAACGTTGAACATACATTATATAGAAGATATAAGAGAGTTCCTAATATGTATGTTACATAATAATGCATGGAAATGTATTACAGAATAAGTAATAAGTAATAAAAACTATATACACCTACTGGCAAGAGACTTAGGTAATAAATTTCAGTCATAATTCCTGGGACAGAAGAAGGTTAGTGTAAGAATAGAGAGAAGGAGCATTAGAAGGTTAAGGAATTATAGAAAGGTTAGGCTACAAAGTAAGTAATGCAGGAAGGGAAGTAGGATAGATCAAGAAAAAGTCTATTAAGACTGGGGAGAGGGGAATGGAAAAGAGTACTGAGATGGCGTGGAGCATGGACACATCCAATTATTGGTTAGATGTTCTTTCAGCCTAGACTTGAAGGAATGGTACTGGTGCATAAATCTGACTGATTCTGGAATGCTATTCCATGATTTGGCAACACAGAGTACAGACTAACACGGTTAGATCTTTGAGGTTTGTAAACAGATAGCAGATACTTGTGAGAAAAGCATAAGTCATGAGCTGGAATATAGTGTTGAGGTAGTGATGATGCAGTTTATGAAAATGAGGAATTGCACAGTATTTTGTGTGTTAGTTGATTAAAGGTGAGAAGGTGGGGTAGATGGAGCCTGTTTAGGGACTTGAGAGCAGAGCAATGGTGAGAGTAGTGGGCTTGGCCTCTGGCAAATGTAGCTGTTTATTATTAACATTGACTAAGTTTTGCTTTGAGGGAAGATTGAAGCCTGGTTAGAATAGGTGAAGGATATAGAAGGGAGGGTAAGAGACAGCTGGTGGCAATGGTAACTCTTGTGGAGTTGGAGATGAATTTCTTAGCCCTTATACATCATGCCCAATTTTTGAGTATTTTTTATGTTGCTACTGATATGCAGGTCAAACTTAAGATTGTTGTCAATAGTTACATCTAACAGTTTTGTGTGTGAAACCACATTGACTGCAGCATTTTTCAGGGAAGTAATAGCAAAGTTAGAAGTATCTGGAGAAAATTGTATTGGTACAAACAGCAGAAGTTTATTTTTTTCTGGGTTAAGTAGTAGATGGTTGTTGGTGAGTTAACACTCAATGGAAATTAATGCTTCTTGAGTTAAGCTCTGTAGATGACAAAGATTCCTGTCAGAGTAGATTAATGTAGAGTCCTCGGCATATTGAATTAGGGTGGCTTGTTTGATGGCTGTATTAAGATGGTTGATAAAAATGTTGAAGAGGACTGGACCTAGTACTGAGCCTTGGGGTACCACAGTGCTGACTGGTAAGTCAGGAGAGAAGTCAGAGTTCTATTTTGACAAAGTGATATCTGACAGAGAGATAGCTAGTGAACCATTGCAAGGATATTTCAGTTAAGCCCAGAAGAGATAGGCGGGATAAGAGTTTGGGGTGGGAGACAGTATCGAAGGCAATGGATAGCTCTAAGAACAGAGAAGAGACAAAGGTTCCTGAGTCACAAGCTTTGTTGACAGTGTCAGTAAAGGACTGTAAAGCAGTGATAGTGCTGTGTGCTTGTCTGAATCAATGTGGGGTGGGGGAGAGAAGATTATTGTCAAGTAGGTACTGAAGAAGTTGTTTATGGATACATTATTCTAAAAGTTTTGATAATGGTGAAAGAATAGCAATTGACCTAAAGTTCAAAATTTCTGAGGAGGTGTCACCTTTGTAGAGGGGAAGGATGAAAGACTATTTCCACAGGGAGGGGACATAAGCTTCCCTGATAAATCAATTAATGATTATGGAGACTGGTTAAGTAATTGTGTCAGCAGCCATTTTTAGGAATTTATTAAGAAGATTGTCTGCAAAGGGTGAACATGGCTTGAGCTTGCACAAGAGGGATTTGATGAAGGAAGTGGGAACTAGTTGAAGGGAAAGTCTGGAGTAACAGGTAATAAGAGGCTGAGAAAAAGTAGAGGGTTATGGAGGGAATTTGTTAGTGATGGAAGCTATGTCATCAATGAAGTAAGAGTTAAATTGAGATGCTATGACAGGGGAGGTACTAGCACAGGAAGGTTGGGGGGAGGATTGATTTCCTGTCTGTAGGAGTTTTTTGATAGTGTGTCACAAGGTTTTTGCACTGGATTTGTGCTGATCTTGTAGCTTTGCATAGAGTTGTTTTTTATCTAAATGAATCTGTTTCTTTACAAGTTTACATAGTGCTTTGAAATGCTATAAATTATTATGAGTCTTATGTTTTAGGTAAGTTGTCCAAGCCTTCTGTCTTTTTTGCGTAAGTGATCTGGTATAGACAGAAAGTGGACCTGACAATATCCCTGGCTGTGTTCTACATTAACTACAGAGTGAACTGACACCTCACCTGCATGCCCTGTTAAATCACAGCCTCACCACAGGCTTTGTTCCTACTGAATGGTGCACTGCTACAGTCATCCCGCTCCACAAAGGAGTGACTACAGACCTTGGGAACTATTGCCCCATTAGCCTGATGAGTCTAATATGCAAAGCTACGGAATGCATCATCATGGACCTAATAAACAAGAATATCGGGAATCTCAGTTTGGTTTTTTGAAAGGTAGATCATGACGGCTCAACCTGGTAGAATTCTTTGAGTCAGTCGCCAGAGCTGTGGATGAAGGCAAGGTGGTTCATATAGCCTACCTTGATCTGGCCAAGGCCTTTGATACCATTCCTCACTCAGGAATCATAGAAAAACTCACTAAGCTAGGCATCACCCCCCTATATCACTAGGTGGGTTGCAAACTGGCTCACAGACAGAACCTACAGTGTGAAAGTAGCTGACTCCAAGTCAGACTGCCAACCAGTCACAAGTGGAGTCCCACAGGGTTCAGTCCTGGGTCCTCTCCTGTTTCGTATCTACTTCTCTGAAGTCCAGGCCAACACAAAGGGACTCTGGCTGACAAAGTTCATAGATGATTGCAAGTTGGGAGCTATTATCAACTCGCCAAGCAATGTTGACATCTCACGGAAAGGCCTCACTCAGACCAACGATTGGTGTCAGAACCATGGCCTTAAGCTCAATGCCAAAAAATATGTCATCATCCCCTTTGGGAAAAATTTGGTTCCCATGAATTACCACATCGATGGTAGTCCACTGAGCACAGAAGGTGTTATAAGAGATCTGGGAACAGAGGTTGACAGCAACCCCTCTTTTCCTCTTTTGACCACCACATTGCCACTGTGGTCAGAAAGTCCTTCTATGTGGCACATCTCATTACTGCGGGTTTTGTATCCAGGAAAAAAGAAGTCATTGTCTCCCTCTCCTCTTCCCTCATCAGGCCAATCATTGAGTACAATGCCCCATTTGGCATGTACCTCACTAGACACCTGCAACAACTGGAGAGGCCACAAAAGTACCGCACAAAGAGGATCCTAGGCCTTAAACACTTGCTGTATATGGACAAACTCAAAAACTCCAACTATTCTGTCTCATAACATCTACTTAGAGGCAATCTCTGCTTGACTTACAAAGCCATGTCTGACCCAGCTCAGTTAGAAATGCTAGTTCTAAAGAAAAAACAATCACTGTGCACCACATGCTCCAGAGACATCAACCTCATTACCACAATCAACAGAACATGCTGGAGGGACAGGTTCATAACCCAGAGACTGCCCATGCTATGGAATAGACTTCCCATACATTTCAAACAGAGCACCTCACTAGCCCTCTTCAAGAGAAATCTTGACGAGTGGATAGGAAATAGAAAATTCACCCCGGGGATCACTCCAGTGGCTCTACTTGACAGAGGCACTGGGAACTAAGGTCAGGTAGCACAATTTCAGGGTAATCCTATGGGCTAGGCTTGTAAAGGCTCCAGGGCCATTAGCCTAGTACACACCTATGAACCTATGAACCTATGAAGTTCCTGCTTTACAAGAGACTTTCCTGGAATTAATAGCCTCTACTGAGTTGCAAACTTGACAGGTCTTATTGCAGTGGTGTTGTTTAATGTCAGTTATAAACCTGGCAGTTTATAATAGTGTTTTTGACTATTTCAGTGTTCACTGTCAGGATTTAAAATAACTGCTTACTGACACTAACATCTATTTCCTGAAATATTAGGTGCTTTCTGAAATGTAGTACTCTGAATCTACAGTCAACGTATGTGATGATATGGGCACAAATTATGTGTTTGTGTACTTGCTAAGCAGATTAAATGAGTTAATCCAAAAGGTGCATTTTAGGAAAGATCACTTACCACAGCACTGGCTTGTAAATTTTTAACAAACACAGTGAAAGCTGCACTGCTTGTTGCACAATATAGATTATACACATGGAGATGGGAAATGCATGCTAATGACTGAAGCTGTGACATTTACATTTTTAATTTGCTGCCACACTGCAGAAACTAACTTTTGAAAAAGACAGGTTACAGAGATTGGTTATACACTAACCTGGCCAGCAGGTGACCTGGGTTGTGCTGTTTACTAATGCAGTATAAATCCCCTGCTATTAGACCATACATAGGAGACTGATGCCTGTGTAGGGTAATTTGTTCAATTTATGGGCATGTCACAATTTTACAAATAATCCCATAAGTCTCTGTATCCTTGCTTAAGTCCCCATTCTATGTATAGCCATAGTACTCAGTATGGCAAACACAGATCAAAGTGCTGCAAAACAGAATTTGAGAGCATATTCTATTTGTTCCAGGAGCTATAATACAAAATCCCTTTCTTGTCTTTTCTGCAAAGGACAGTGGAATTAATGGGATTGCAGATGTACAATACTGATTTTGCACTGGAGAAGAACTTATTTAGCCAGGTGGAGCTAAAATCTTTTGATTTTCACTTAATGATAAGTGGAAAGTAAAGCATGCCGAAATTATAAATCTGATGTGTAGTAAAAAGGTGATACAGTGGCAGTTAGTACTTGCATAGTATGATGAGTGGTATTTTATTCAAGGTATAGCTGTTTCAATGAATACATAGCATGAGGCTGCATGCATAACAGCACTGATAGAAATTGTGCAGAGTTCTTTCTTTTCAACTTGTACAACAGACAAAGAAAATAATATAGTAATGTAAAAATGCACACAAGGAAGGAGAACCATAATTTATTCACTAGAACTGTAACATTTTCATGTAGGCTTTATGATGGAAAAGTAAGATATTATATTTCAAAATAAGTTTGGAAAATAACATTTGGTACTATAGTATATATAACCAACATTTCACACTACACCAATTGCCAAAAAATAATGAGGTACACATTGCTGGCAATGTAATGCCATTAGGTGGTATCAATCTCCCTTCAGAAATACCCAATAAAAAGAGGGGGCTGACTGGAGCAATGAAAGTTTGCTTTACACTTTAAGGTAACAGAAATAAGACACACTAAAAATCATTCTGAAAGTAACATTTTGTATTGGACTACATTTCTCACCTCAGCTGTGATATTTGACCTTGTTTTCTGTTATGATGGAGAAGCATGATGCAGCATTTTAAATGACTGCAAAAAGCACTATTTAACACTGTATTGTTGAACATAAAATAATTAAAATATGCGTTGGGTGTATTGCGTATGATCTACAGAGATAACAATGCTATAGTCATAATATATTTTAATTACTCCAAGAAGGGTAGTAACATTCAATTCTGTTCACTCACTGTACCTGTCCTACAGCTGTTTTTCATTCACATAATTCAAAACAGTTCTAGCCAGGCTACACAATTAATGTAGACAGGGCACAGGCAACATTTTTACTGCGCACAGCACTGTTTTTATAAAATGCATTAGAATGATTACATCATTTAATGATTATATTTTTATGCTAGTTATATTGTGACAGTGATAGGAAAACTTTCTGCTGCAGCTTTGAAAAGATACAATACATGGGTGCTGTAGGATAACCTAATTGTGCTAATGTGTTGCATGTTCTTAGTGTAGTAACTGAAGCTCTAGTTTTACACAGACAAGAAAGCAGGAAACTTAGATATGTCACTGTGCAATGGGAAAAAATATGGCACTATTATGTGATAAGTAATATTTTCTGATACAGTATTGTGATGGCATAAAACGTATGCATAGTAATCCAAAGATGATGATGATCTTTTTTGATGCTGGTTATATTGGCACGGTGCTAGGAAAACTTTCTGCTGCATCTTTGAAAACAAAGACATTAGTACCATAGGATAACTTAACTGCGTTAATGTGTTCCGGTTCCTGCTCATTAAACAAGACACCCCTCCTCATTAATATTAATGATAAATGCATTGTAGCTGTATTGTCTTGCCACTAGTAAGTGCTACTATTCATTTTCAGTATCACTTATCTATGTTGGACTGTCTATTTGAGCTTTTCTTGTAACTGTATTACTGTAAGTGTTGCTACTTAGCACAACTTTTAAGTTTATTGGGACTTGCACCCGAAGATCTAATTCAAGTTTTATTAAATTACATACTGCCTAGCCACTAGAAGCCTCATTGTCATTGGTGATCTGATCCTGAAATGCTTACTCAACTTATCTTAACTTGTAGTCAAACCATTCTTTAATCCTTGATTGACTGTTAGGATGCTGTAATACTATGACTCCTGGAACTTTATCTGTACATCCTTCTATGAGTAAATATGTCTCACAGTAAAAGAAAAAACGGTTGGCTAAGTAAATGTTGATCAGCAAACACATCAAAACAGTCAATTTCAGGGTGCTAACAATTATGACTGAGGCTCTTATTAATTGATGAGCATGTCGTGAACATTTCTTTCTAAGGTAAGCTTTGTCCTAACAGAAGGAAGAGAATGAAAAGTGAACTGCTACACGAGTCATGAAAAAATGACCAGATAAATTAAATTGAAAACATTTTTTTCTGAAAATGAGCACTAGTTACTAAAATCTGCCAGAGCGAGACTGCTTAGTGACCACTGCGAAGAAGGAAAATGTATAAACAACACTATCACACTCTAACTACTCAAATCTTTAATGAAGTGTATAATGCATAATAATCTGGGAACAAATCTGAGAGAATCCCTAACACTGTAGGCTACTCAGGTCCTTATGTGTCCTCCACCATATAGTGAAGGAAGTGTTCTTCTCTTCATGTATTTCCTCTGCTTGTCCTTTGTCTTACATATACGTACTGGCGCACTTCCCTTCAATTTCAGAAAGGTGAGTGGTAACATTTTTCTACAGGTGTTCAGCACACTGTAGCCTGAGACAGGATCATTTGCACTACATATTCCTGAAAGTGGTAAGTGAATTTCTAGCCAAGACGTCTAGCACTACAGTGCCTTTCTCATTTTCCTCCCAGGTTAATAGAAATGGCCTCTTGCTTGTACTGGAACCTTAACGTAGGAGCACCAAGGATACTGACAAGTGCAACCTAGCGACGTAAGAAATTACACAGCCCATCTTTCTGTCCCACTGAAAAATAATTTGTGGCTGAAGATGAAACAGCCATTCAGATACAACTTAAAGGAAGATTATATCTTAATAAAATGCTCAAGGACAAGAAGTTATTGACAGAAGCTTATGGAGTGCAATTTGTGGTACAATGTAAGAAAATACCTTCTCTTACAAATAGCAGTGAATAATTATATCATGTTGAGAAAAAAACATCTTTTGCCTCTGGTGATCTAAAAGGAAGCATACAGCATGATAAAGTATTAACAACTGGTGATATAAACACAAGAACAGACTGGGCTACAGAGCTCACATTTGGTGATCTAAAAGAAAGCACACAGTGTGACATAGTATGCACATCTGGTGATCTAAACAGAAGCACATAGTGTGACAGAGAGCTCAAATTTGGTGATCTGAAAGGAAGGACACAGTGTGACATAGTATGCACATCTGGTGATCTAAACAGAAGCACACAGTGTGACAGAGAGGTCACATTTGGTGATCTAAAAGAAAGCACGCAGTGTGACATAGTATGCACAGCTGGTGATCTATAGGGAAGCACACAGTGTGACAAAAGGCTTGCATCTGGTAATCTAAACAGAAGCATGCTGTGTGAAACAGTGCTCACATTTGGTGATCTAAAGACAAGGATACAGTGTAGCACAGTATGCACATCAGGTGATCTATAGGGAAGCACACAGTGTGACAAGATGCTTGCATCTGGTAATCTAAACAGAAGCACGCTGTGTGAAACAGAGCTCACATTTGGTGATCTAAAGACAAGCATACAGTGTGGCACAGTACTCACATCTAGTGATCTAAACAGAAGCTCACAGTGTGACACAAAACTCACATCTGATAATCTAAAGGTAAGCACAGAGTGTGATAAGGTATACACATCTAGTGATTTACATGGATTCAGTTTGTCACAGCACTGAAGATGTAGGAAGTGAAATAATACATAGTAGAAAATATGCTTATTATGTTTCATATGTGTGTGTGTGTGTGTGTGTGTGTGTGTTGTATCTACATATACATATATATATATATATATATATATATATATATATATATATATATATATATATATATATATATATATATATATATCTATATAGGTTTACTATTAACATTTTGAATCCGCTTCAGCTGAACGTTTCAAATGTCAGCTCTAAATGTGGAATCCAGAATGCCGAAAAATAAACCAAAGCGAAAATGACTACATTAGCAATCATGGTTCGATGTATTCAACATAGCAGGAGGTGACATCACTCACCTCCTGCTATGCACATTAACGTACCATTAAATTGTACAGTCAATTCCTTGTTCCTCACTGAACAGCAATTCTCCTGCTCAATGTTGAACCCAAATGCTCGAATTACACTACCCGATAGCTGTAGTGTAGTCAATCGATTTGGGTTCGACATTCTGCTGACTTGAAAACTGCAAGTCAACCATATGCCGATCAACCGATGCAGTTTCAAGTTTTTTAGTGTAAACCATATATATATATATATATATATATATATATATATATATATATATATATATATATATAGGTTCCCTATTAGAACAGCAAAGATGCATTCTTTTGAATGTGTCTTGGTTGAACTCAAAAGACAGAAATGGCAAAAGATCGAAGTGGCTTTTAAGCAAATTCTTTCCTCTGGAAAGAATTTGCTTGGCCGCTTCATTACTTTGCCATTTTCGGCACTGTAGTGCAGTCTTGGAGTTGGTATATTTAAATAGGGCGGGTGTGGGTGGCACAGCCCCTCACTTAATGTAATGTTTAAAGTGTTTTATTTATTTATTTTTTTGTCGGAACAGTGATTTTTTTTCCCTAGGAAAAAAATTGTTGTCCTGACAGTTCAAAATTGTAAGCTTTCACTTAGATAGGGTTGATTACTCACCGTTCGCTTTTTTAAGCGTTCAGTGATCTAATATAGACCCTATCTATGTCTCTCTCTTTTATATATATATATATATATATATATATATATATATATATATATATATATATATATATATATATATATATATATATATATATATATATATATATACATCTCTATATATATATATATATATATATACACACACACACACACACACACACACACACACACACACACACACACACACACACACACACACACACACACACACACACACATAGATAGATATAGATATCTAGAATGACTCCATGTGAATTATTATGTGCTGTTTTGGAGGCCTAATGTTCACCTGTACATAGGCTAGAGGCAGTACAAAAGGGAGCAATAATAAAGGTAAACATTCTAAAATCTTTTGAAGAAGTACTATCTTTTTCTTTTGGCTTTTCCCAGTTAGGGGTCACCACAGCAAATCACCTGTCTGCTCATGACTGGCAGTGGAGTTTTATGGGGTCAGGTTGCCAGCCCAGTGCCGAACCTTTCACAGAAGGCACATGCACTCACACCTAGGGACAATTTAGAGTGTCCAATCCACCTACAGCATGTCTTTGGGAGGAAACGGGAGCACCTGGAGGAAACCCACTCGACCACAGGGAGGTCATGCAGACTCTGCACAGAAGGCACCCCTGCCGAGGTTCGAACTGGAGAACCTCTTGCTGTGAGGTGGCAACGCTAACCTCTGCACCACCTTTGTCACCCCTTTTGAAGAAGTGCTATAATAGCTTAATAAGAACATTACTGAAAAAAAGCAGTGGATAGGGGATATGCTAGAAACATTTTAGTACCTAAAGAGAATCCAGAGAGTCCAAGTGGACAAACATTTTCAAAGTAAAAGATACATGAGAATAAGAAGACACAATCTAAAGATGCAAACTTGGTTCTTTTAGTATTATTCATGGGCTGGTAACTTAAAAATGTAGTACAGGCTATTTGGTGTTCCTCCCTTCAAACTTATACAAGACAACTTGCAAATATGTTTAAGCAATGTGTTTAGAGACACTTTTATGACATTAATCTTGAAAGGACACCAGGTAAAGTAGCCTTTCATTTTAAACCTGTCATAGTTCTATTTTTGAAAGATTTTCATTGTACACCACTTCTTTTTCTGAAAATATAACTTAAGGGTTACCAAATCTATTTCAAATAATTACAGTTAGAGAAAAAGTATTTTTTTTAATTTAATACCGTCTTTCTTACTGTTAAAATGATTTCATTAACTTTAAATACTTGTTTTAACAGGTTGCAAGTATTTTTCTTTTGTGTGTAACTTCTCTTAGTATAGTGTTCACTAATGAATTGATCTTGCTGACTGACTAATTGAACTGACTTTGGGGGTTAATTAACATTATTATAAGTATGGGAATGCTGGAGCCAAAGCACTACCCTTGGAAGCTAGATGTAACTGAGAAACAGGAAAATGTTCACTTCAGCTTGCCAATAAACCTCTTTATTATTTTATGTTTTGTGTGGTTCAATTGTTTTGTTATTGTTATACCTTTGGACAGAAAATCAATATAAGAGATAACAGCAGTTCTTCAGAGGATCGTTCCTGCATCTATTTTCAAGAGGAAACAATTTTGCTTCTGAAATTGAGTTAATGGAAGTGAATTTAGATGTCTTTTTTTGCTCTTTTTCTTTCTTTGTGTAATTGTTTTTTTCTTCACTCCAAATGCTAGTCTGTACAGTTACTGCACATAAGTATTTTTAGGGAATTCATTTCAAAGATTATGATAACTGCATTCCAATATTATTTGCAGAAAGGATTCTTTCCAGAATGTAAGAACGTCACCACTTCCCATTGCATAGCCAGGAACAAAACTGTTTTTTTTTTCTTTTTAAAGAAAAAAATAAATTTTCTTAAAGTATTTGAAGTATACATTTATTTTTGCCACTCTATGGATCCCATAGAAGTCCTTTAACCCATTGTGACAACTGTTATGCTAGGAATCATGTTTAAAAGATTAATTCAGTTTCATGTTTTTTATCATAGCATAGAGAGGACCAATAAATACAAGCAAAACTTGTCAAAGCCAGCACTTTAAACTGAATTACATTATGAAGAATATTTATGAATAAAGATTACTTCCCAAAGCATCATCTACTGTCTGATCATTCATCATTACATGATGCTGTTTAAACTACTGAATAATTTCCTATACAGAAAAATGGTGATATTTATTTTTGGTTCATCGTAAAGACTGCATGTTGGAACAAAATTACCTGGCCACAGAAGGTGCATATAAAATTAAAAACACTAAAGGGCAAACAGCAGCAAGAACACAATCTTTCCTGTGGCAGATCAGATTCCAATAATGTTGGGCTTCACTGTTTCTTAACTGGATTGTTGCTTTTATGGTATAAACCTTAATATGTAATAGAATGATATATTCAGCTTTTAATCAGTCTGTGGTGTAAAACTCCAATGTGAATCAGGCATGTGATAAGAAAATTTATTTTTGTGATACATAATCTACATTAGTAATATCAGGCTGGCTGAATATTTGTGGGACGTTAGAGAAATGGTTTAAGTAGAAATATTCTTATGATATTATTCAGAATAAACAAATTAGCTATTTTTTTTTTCTAAATGTATCACTGTACATTAAGAGAGTTTTAATTCTGTACTATGGTGGGAGCAGAGGGCAGAGTCAGCCCATCCGAGTTGGGAACTTCTGGTAGAAGGCTTATTGTGTCCTTATCTGATTGGCCTTAGGACTTAAATGTGTCAAAGTCTTTCATATTCTGATATAAAAGCCTCATGTTTGTGCATTGTGCAAATGAAGTTACCCGTGCCTTGTATATAAGCAAACCTCCCCAGTTTTAAATCCTGTGTAGGAAATGCTCTTCATAATCTCCAACTGTTCAAGGCTCCTCAAGGAGCTGTCAGTTTGTGCAGAGGGCAGCACAACTGTGGGTCATCTAATATTATGCAACTAAACACTCAATTCTTTAAGTGACTCTTCCATACTCCTTCACATCTTCTAAGGAACTGGTATAATGGATAGGCACTTTCCTATCATCTCTGTTTCTGACCTGGTGGATTGGGTATCCTGAGGCAGTGTGTAGCAACTGGCTCATGTCAACTGGCAACTATTTAATTTTAGAACAGACAAACACAAAATGCACGAAATGTAGAAGTGCATTGCCATTAGAGAAAAAGCTCTCATTTGCACACATGAAAAATGCAAACCATGTTGTAAGCATTAGACCTAAAACACTCACTACAAACAATAAAGAACAAACACATAGATCTAGATATGCAGAGGTACCCGGTTGTAATCTACCCAAACCTCCAAGACCTCCTAAAAGCATCCCTCAATGACTCTGCACACTCAAAAAAGACAGCACCTCATACAACACATAACTCTAAATATCTTAGTAGCCTTGCTTCCAAGCCTGTAAGGCAACACACCGCATGGACAACATTCTACTTATTGGGATTCCATTGTAAGACATACCGATGTCCTCTTTACCAGGCTAAACAAGGAGAAGATCACAGTGAGCTGTTTATCTGGAGACAGGATCTGCCAAGTCACACATGCATTTAGATCTTTAAACCACAAGTACCAGTATGACATGATGGAGCTCTCTAAACATGTGTCCTAGGCAAGTATGACTCTAGCTTTGAGTAGCATCTTACCTTCACCAATGATGATGCCACAGTACCAGCAAAAAGATTACTGACTTTAACAATTGGCTTAGTTTTTGGTGTCACAAGGGGAGCCTGGGAAGACATGATTGACAAACCACAATGCCTTGCCAGAAATGGTTAGCACTTGTCATCACTTGGCTTCCAGATACCAGCAAAACTTTATCTATCTCTATAGTGCCAAGTTGTTAAACCCTCTAACATAACAAAAATCACTCACATCTACCTAAAGGCACTGCTGCTCAATGTTAGGAGTTTAAATAAAAAAAGACTGCACTCCCTGGAAGCACTCCTCACCCTTCAGAATGCAGACATATGTGCAGTCATGGAAACATGGTTCAGAATCATGGAAAGCATCCCAGCTATCAAAGGCTGCGATGCCTTTCATACATTTCAATCCCTCTCAGCTCAGGATAAAACAAAGGGAGGAGGTGTATTAGTGTACATAAAGGACAAGTACACTGCTAGATTGGTCCAACAGCATGACTCACTTGAGCTTCTTCATGTCTAACTAATTATAGGTGTGACCCACTGTCATATCCTTGCTAGCTACAGATCCCCTAACATGAGTCTGGAAAACTATGCCTCCTACCTAAACCTACTGGAATCTCTTAACATTCAGCCTAACACCAAACTTATGAGTGACTTCAATTACCCCTCTATAAACTGAGAGACTTATACGACCCATAATTTACTTGCTCAGAGGTTTCTGGACTTTGTTAATGCAAACAATCTGGAGTAACTGGTTAGCTCCCCAACAAAAAAATCTTGCTTTTTTCCCACTTTCTGAAAGTTAAGAAAGTTCAGTTACAGATTTGCTGTTCTGAACTGTTTGGAAGTTTCTAGCAGGCCAGTGCTTTCTTGGGCTAAAGGGAAGTCTCTGTGTTCACCAGTGGGAGTGGTTAACACTGAACAGCCTGCCTGTCCCTGGAGGAGTAGTTACTACCTAGAAGCTATAGTTTTATTGGCCATTTTGGGTCAATTCTAAACTCCTTGATCGCTCTCTCTTAAAACCCGGCTGCCTCGTGGTTTTGGTGTCTTTTCAGGCTTGCTAGTTGTTGCTGAAGCACCTACCAAGGGGAGAAAATGCTGAGAGAAGAAAAGGAGCCACTTTTGTGATTTTAAGTATTTTCTTCTGATTTTTTGTTAAGTTTTACTGCTTTGCCGCCTATTTTTGGCATTTTCTGGCTTGCTAAAGTTTATATCTGTAACAATAACAGTACTTGGAACACATCTAGAGCCTGTTTACTGCATTTCCTGTGTTGCACTTAATTTAAAATTTTTTTTTCTTTCTAAAAACTGCATTTTACCTGATTTTGGCCTAGCACTCAAGTGTGGGGTCATTTATTGCACTGTTGTGATTATTTTGCTGCTTGTGCATCTCTGCTACCTTTAAACTACAACAAAAAGAAAAAAAAAACAAAAAAAATCTTGCTTTTTTCCCACTTTCTGAAAGTTAAGAAAGTTCAGTTACAGATTTGCTGTTCTGAACTGTTTGGAAGTTTCTAGAAGGCCAGTGCTTGCTTGAGCTAAAGGGAAGTCTCTGTGTTCACCAGTGGGAGTGGTTAACACTGAATAGCCTGCCTGTCCCTGGAGGAGTGGTTACTACCTAGAAGCTGTAGTTTTATTGGTCATTTTGGGTCAATTCTAAACTCCTTGATCTGTCTCTCTTAAAACCCTACAACTCTCTTTTTGCGTGGTTTTGCACACTAAGCAGCGTCGGGCAGCGCTGCCTAAACAGGTTTAAACTATTCCAGGCTCCACAAAGTCTGCTCTTCACTTTTTCCCTTAGAACTGTTCAAACTCTCAAAGTAATCACTCTATTCTCTTTCTAAAGCCCTGCACTTGCTCAGCTCTTATAAGGAAACACTAACTAACTAAAGCACTACACCCTCCTTGACTTCTCATAAGTATTAGGCTCTCGATTGGTCCTTTCTGATCAAGTGAAAAATCAGTTCCCTTCCCTAATCTTATCAGCAAAAAAACAGTTCCCTATACTAATCTGGTATGTCCAAGGGTCAGTTTCAAGGTTACTCTCCAGTCCAGCTGGTGAATCTGGGAATTCTGAGGCAATGTTACAATTTCCTTATGTACACAGACAACCCTCTCCTCCTTCCAACAAACTCTAATACATGTGAGAGATGCAGTTACACAGCCAAACTGGAGGCAGAGCTCTCTCAACCCAAGACTGGCACAGTCAGTCAGGAGGAAAAGGTAACCACCCACACCACAAATCCAGTCTCACACAGACCTATTGCATCTGCATACCCAACACATAAATGCACAAAAACATACTCAGAGGCTCTAAATAAAAATCTGTCTAAACAGCAAAGACCTCCTAAGCAGATATCCAAGAAACAGCCACCCCTCAACAATACCCATTATTCACATATCTCACAAAATCAGTGTGCCTCACAGTCACAGCCCTTAAGGCCAAACAACACACCAAATACACTTGTTATAGGGGACTCTATTGTCTGGCACACTGACGTCCCACTCACCAGACTGAACAAGGAGAAGGTCACTGTAAGCTGCCTGTCGGGTGTCAGGATTGGCCACATAATGGAAGCACTCAAGTCACTCCAAAGCAAGTACAAGTATGACTCCGTCATTGTCCATGCTGGTGTGAATGACCTGAGACATACCTCCCTGGACTACATGAAAAGAGACATAGAGGAGCTCTCTGACCATGTAGCCCAGGCTAGTATGACCCTGAGCTTGAGTAGCATCTTGCCCTCACCAAGAATGATGCCACAGTATAAAGACAAAATGATCAGTTTCAACAATTGGCTAAAGTATTGGTGTAATTCAAAGGGGATCCAGTGTCTGTCAGCCTGGGATGACATGCTCGACAAGCCACGTTGCTTCGCTAGGGACAGCTTGCACCTTTCACCCTTAGGCTTTCGTATACTGGCCAAGGCTCTTGCCACCCCCATAGTGCCTTTTTTAGGTAAGGTTCAAAGGGCAAACCCACCTCCATAGACAACCCAAGGATAAAAAAACTAAAGGTAATGCTACTCAGTGCCAGAAGTCTAAACCTCAAGATGCACGCACTCGAGGCTCTCCTCAGTATGGAGAAAATCGATGTCTGTGCAGTAACAGAAACCTGGTTCAAGGCTCTTGAGAGCACCCTAGCACTACCAGGTTATAACTCATACCATGCGTTTCGGCCCCAAAACTCGGACCGAAGCACAAAAGGAGGGGGAGTATCTATATTCATCAAAGATACCTACACCTCCAGGTTAGTGGCACTGCACGAAGCATCAGAAACCATCCATGTGCAACTAACAGTGGGCAAAACTGCCTTTCAGTTTGTAGCCTGCTACAGAACACCCTCCCTAATACAGGAACCCCACTTGGCATTCCTGAGAACACTGGAGAATATGAAGGTCTCTCCAAACACTATGTTATTGGGTGACTTCAACTACCCAAACATTGACTGGGAAAACTACTCAAGCCCAAACACCCTCGCCCAATGGTTCCTTGAATTTATAAACTCTAACGCAATGGAACAACTGGTCACCGCTCCCACAAGAGGGAACAACATATTGAAACTGGTCATCACCAACATGAGGACTCTATGTTCCACACCAGAGGTAAACCCCTCATTGGTAAGATCAGACCATAAACAAATTTCCCTGGACATCCATATCCCATGCCCAACCCCAGCCAAGGAAATCACTGTAAAGAATTTCTCAAAAGCCAACTTTGCACTTCTCAAGACTGAGGTGGAATCCTTCAAAGCCCCTGGGCCAGAGGATAATACAGCCCAATCCACAGAATTCTTTACAAATGCATTCTATGAGCACCTGCAGGAATGCATGAATCGTGCTATCCCAGATAAAACCAAGACTCACTCCTCCAAAAACAGGAGACCAGTCTGGTGGACCCCGGCCATAAATAAACTATACAACAGAAGGAGGAAGCTACTACATGACAGAGCAAAATCCCAAAAAGGGAAGGCATCTCTGATCAGTATTAACAAGAAACCTTGATCCCTCATAAAATCATCAAAGGCCAGTTTCGAAAGAAAAATTGCCCTAGACACTAAAGATAATCACAAGGCGTTCTTTAGTTATGTCAGAAACATGGGCGGAAACTCCCAGATATGCTCTGAATTGTTGCATAATGGTACAAAATATACCCTACCTACAGACATAGCCAACATCCTGGCAGACAGATTCAGTGCAAACTCCCCCCCCTTCCCCCCAAAGGAGCAAATGCCTATCCCAACTGAATGTAACCTCCCTGACATCACAGATGCACAGGTGAAAGCTGCCCTCTCCAAAGCAAAAAATACAGCATCTATGGGACTGGACAGTGTCCCAGGCTGTGTCTTACATGAGCTCCAAGAAGAACTGAACCCTCACATTAAGTCACTGTTCAAACTTAGCCTTACTACAGGATATGTACCCAAAGAATGGCGTACAGCTACAGTGGTCCCACTCCACAAAGGTCGTGCTACAATGGACCCCGGAAACTATCGCCCCATAAGCCTGACTAGTCTGGTCTGTAAAGCTATGGAACATATTATCATGGAACTCATTAACAAAGACATTGGGAGCCTCCAGACACTGGACCCTACCCAATTTGGCTTTGTTAAGGGCAGATCTTGCCTCTTAAACCTAGTTGATTTCTTTGAAACAGTTACCAAAGCCATAGATGAGGGCAAGGTAGTCCACACAGCCTACCTGGACCTCACAAAAGCCTTTGACACAATACCCCACTCAGGCATCATAAATAAGCTTACCAGCTTAAATATCAACCCCTATATCACAAGATGGGTTGTAAACTGGCTCAGAGATAGAACCCAAATGGTCAGAATCACAGGTGCCATGTCCGAATCCAAACCAGTTACAAGTGGTGTCCCACAGGGCTCAGTTCTGGGACCTCTCTTGTTCAGTATATACTTCTCTGAGGTTCAGGCTAACATGGGGGGATTATGGCTGACAAAGTTCGCAGATGACTGCAAACTGGGGGCCATAATCGAATCTCCAGCTGACACAAGCATCCTCCAAAAGGGTCTCACAGAGACAGATGCTTGGTGCCAGAGCCACGGCCTCAAGCTAAATGCTAAAAAGTGCATAGTCATCCCCTTTGGGAAAAACAAGGTGCCCACAAATTACCACGTAGGTGGTAATCCATTAAGTACAGAAGAAGTAATTAGAGATTTGGGGACCAACGTAGATAGTAATCTCTCCCTTGATAATCACATTGCTAAAGTGGTTAGAAAGACCTTCTATATAGCCCACCTTATCACGAAAGGGTTCACATCTAGATCAAGAGAGGTCATTGTGCCCCTCTACTCGTCACTCATCAGGCCCATAATTGAATACGATGCCCCTTTTGGGATGTACCTTACCCGACACCTGCAGCAACTGGAGAGACCCCAAAAGTACCTCACCAAGAGGATCATGGGCTACAAATAGATGTCCTATGCAGCTCGACTAAAGAAACTCCAGCTCTACTCAGTTGCTTACCACCTACTCAGAGACGTACAAAGCCATGTCAAACCCAGAATTAATGGACATGTTCCACCTCAAAAAATCCAAGTCCCTTAGAGCTACACGCTCCAGGGACCTAAACCTCAGCACAAAAATAAATAGGACATGCTGGAGGGACAGATTCATTTCCCAGAGGCTCCCCTCACTCTGGAATAGAATCCCAATTCATGTTAGACATAGCTCCTCGCTGACCCTCTTCAAGCGAAATCTGGATGCGTGGATGGGAAATCACAAATTCACCTCTGGGATCTCTTCTGTGTCCCTGCTAGACAGAGGCACAGTAAACTAATCTTAAAAGGGTACCTTCTGTGACCTACTTTAGAGGCACAGTAGGCTAATCTAATAGGGAGGCAGAAGCCAAATACACTCTGGCTAGGCTTATAAATGCCCTAGGGCAGATAGCCTAGTATCTACCTATGAACCTATGGAGGTACAAATATCGTAGATCTGATACTCATGAACATGAAGGGATGCTGCTCCCTCCTGTGCATTAACTCTTCCCTGATAAGGTCTGACCACAAAATGGTCTCTTTTAGTATTAAAACTAACTCAGCCCCCCCCCCCACCAAACTCCAAATTTGTTAAGAACTTTGCTAATTGCAATTACCTCAAACAAAGTGACAGCTTATTAAACATCCGATCTCTTCCGAACCCGGATGCACTGAGGATTACTCTGAGTTGTACACAAAAGCACTGTACAACCACATTCATAGCTGCATAGAGGAGGCAGTACCTGACTGAGTCAAACCCTATGATTACTGGCAAAAATAAACACCCTGGTGGACCCATATTGTAGAAAGGCTATTCAACAAAAGGAAAAAAAATCTTCCCAAAGGTCAAGAAGGAACAGACAAAACAATGAAAAAAAAAGATACTCACCAGTCTAAACTAACACAGTAGAGAGCTGGTCAAATCTTACAAAGCTAAGTATGAGGCAAATATAGCCTCTCAGTGGAAAGATATCCATAAGACTTTTTTTTTATTATGTTCACAACCTCAGGGAAAGGGCCAGCAATGTGCCAAGTTAATCACAAATGGAAACTATATCAGATCTGCTGTCTGACAAGTTCAGTTCAAACTTCTCTCCCCATCACCTTCTGCCACAACCAAAGAAAATACATGTAAACATCCCACTATCAGTCATTATGAGGGGACAGGTCCTTACTGTGCTCTCTAAAGCCAAAAACAAAGCACTCAAGGGTCCTGACATCATTTCAAGGTTGGTTCTTAAATAACTTAAAACAGAATCTAGCAAGGCTACTAGAAACACTATTTAACCATAGCCAGCAGAGAGGCTTTGTCCCAGAGGACTGGAGGACTGCAATTGTCATCCCTCTTTACAAGGGGAGCACATCAACTGACCCTGGGAATTACAGACCCATAAACTTGACCAGTCTTATCTGCAAGGCCATGGAGAAAATTATCATAGACCTGATAAATAACAATGTAGGAACTCTCCAAAAACTGGACCAGACCAAATTTAACTTTCTCAAAGGGAGGTCTTGCCTGTTTAATCTGGTGACCTTCTTAGTGAAAGTCACCAGGACCACACACCACTTATCTGGACCTGGCAAAAGCTTTTGACACAATCCTCCACTCAGGGATCATAGATAAACTTACTGAGTCAGGCATAAACCCCTATGTGATGGACCCTCTTCATCTAGACCCATAATCAAGGAGCCTCAACCCTCACCACAAACAGCGGTGAGAGACTGTCAGTAAAAACAGGAATGGATTTACACTATATTTCAAATGCATCAAGCACAGTTTCCTTCAAGAGCGCAGAGGGAACCTGCTCGATACCTGGGACTGGACTCTCTCTGTTTCTCTAGAGCCCAAATAAGACTCACCTTGAAGCATTGTGTCCCAGTTGCAAGTATCTGACACACATGCTTAAATATCTGATTTTTCACACACACACACACACACACACACACACACACACACACACACACACACACACACACACACACACACACGCACACACACACATGGGAAAGGCTGGCACAGATTCACCAGTAGAGTCCCCTCTCTTCCCACTACAAGGTGGATTGCTGCCACCAGCCAGATACTCTAAGGCTCTTACAAAGGGTAACCAATTATACTGTCTCAAATGAATACTGACATAAATGGTAGAATGTGACCAAAGCAGTAAGGCTTATTGGAGAGGCCACAGTTCAATACAAAAGCACAAGTACTCTCAATATATTACAAGTATTCTTTAAAAGTGCAGCCAAAATGAAAATGTATAACATATTTAATAATGGATAATTAGAGAACAGGAGAATATTTAATATTTAGTTACAAGAAACAACAGAGTTTCAGTCACAGGAAATATAAAAATAATACAGTTGTATAGAATCTCACAGATGCAGAAAAATGAAAATAATGCTAAATTAATTTCACTGTATTATTCCTAACTGAACTAAAGAAAAGCTAGTGCCTAGTAAACTGACTTAGTATTGCAAGGCAAGATGTACTGCTGAGATGCTCAATTCCACAAGACAACATGAGATACTACACATTAACTGAACTTACTCAACAACTGACAACTGAACTGTGATAAATGGCATAGATCTTTTATCAGATTCCAAAGAAAAACAAAAACAAACAAGAAACTGCTGCTGCCAGAGTTCTGTCCTTCAGCTGGTTATATAATCACATCTAGTCACCTGACTCTTGCACAATACACATTCAGAACTCTGTTAAGATTCTCTTACAGAATTTTTAACATAAGCAACTTTTACAAATACATTTTTAATGCAAGCATCTGTACAAATCAATGTGACAGTCAAACAACACAAGATTAATTGCAAAACTTCAGCCAGCCATTCTGGCATAGGCCACACATGCACTGCTTTACCTCTACTGTTACAACTGGCAATACCACATAGTCACATCTCTCCCCCACTTTGAAGACTCAAGCTAGTTTTTCAAGTGACCCTAGAAAAATGTTGCTTGAGCAAAATGGGCTTGTCTGGGAACACTTTAACCTATACCCTGTCTTGAGAATCCATCTGCATTGGCATTGCTGTAATCTGTACTGGCTAACATAGAGGGTCCTCACAAAGATCCTTTAAGCTTTTGGAATGCCTGCTCACAGGCTTGGGTCCACACCACCTTATCTGGCCTGTTTTTCCTTGTCAGGTCTATGAGCGGAACAGCTATTGCACTATAATTGGGAACAAACTTTGCATAGTACTCCATTGTCCCCAAGTATGCCCTCACTTGATTTTTGGTAATGGGGGCAGACCTCACCTGAATAGCTTCCACTTTGGTAGGTTCTGGACCAGTCTTACCACTCCCCACTCTATGTCCCAGGTAGGAGAGCTCTGCCATACCCACCTGGCATTTACAGAGCTTAATGGTCAACCCTGCCCTTTTCCGTTTGCCCAGGACCTCCCTGACATGTTGAGGTTTCATTATGTTAACATAGTATAGTTTGTGCCCCTGCCTCCTGCCTAGCTGACCTTCCTTATCACTTTGAAGGATCCCTCCCAAGCTGCCTGCAGCTTATTGTGTCTGACAGGAATGAGCACTATAACCTGCTGTCCCACAGCATACACTTGGGCTTGAACAGTCATGACTTCCCATACCTTTTTCTGCTGTTTGACTCCTGCCAGGTTCTCTTGAGCCAAGCCCATGAGCTCACTAAGCCTTATCCTGAGGTGTAGGACAGATGCCACAACAGAGTCCTTGTGGGATTCACACTCACCCTCCCTCTCATCACAAATCACATCTAAAGGCCTCCTCACCCTATGCCCATACAGTAACTCATAGGGTAAACACTTGTGGATGCCTGGGGTACTTCTCTGTATGCAAACAGCAGATGGGGCAAATATTTGCCCCATTTTCTCTTAAACCGGTCATGCCCATAGCATGGTCTTTAGTGTAGAATTTAACCTCTCCACAAGCCCATTAGTCTGGGGATGGTAGGGGTGGTCTCTAGATACTTCAATCCACAATGCTTCCACAGACAGGCCAGCAGGTCAGGTATAAATCTGGCAGCTCTGTCAGGATGTATTTCTCTCAAGAAACTAAACCTGCCCTTACCCTAAAGAGGAAACTGTCCCTCGTTAACTCCCTTAATATGTCAAGGCAAGATGTACTGCTGAGATGCTCACTTCCATAAGGCAAGATGAGACACTATACACTAACTGAACTTACTCAACTACTGACAACAGAACTGTGATAACTGGCATAGATCTTTTATATTGGATTCCAAAGAAAAACAAAACAAACAACAAACTGCGGCTGCCAGAGTTCCATCCTTCAGCTGCTTATAGAATGACATCACATTTAGTCACCTGACTCTGGTACAATACACATTCAGAAATGTTGCAACATTTTTAACATAAGCACCTTTTACAAATACATGTTTAATATAAGCATCTGTACGAATCAATGTGACAGTCAAATGACACAAGATTATTTACAAAACTTCAGCTAGCCATGCTGAAATAGGCAACACACGCACTGCTTTACTTTTCCTGGTACAGATGACAATACCTCACATTGTCACACCCAGATGGATAGCCAGCTGGCTGTCAGACTGGGCAATGGATGGGTGAATTCACTTCTGATAAGAAACCTGTTTCTAACAGTGTCAGGCAGGCCTTAATGTTGGGATCCTTCTTGTTTGGTATATACATCTCTGAAGTAAAGGTCAATGTTGGCGGCTTCTGAGTCACCAAGTTCACTGATGACTGTAATCTGGAAGCAATCATTGAAGCCCCATATGATGTTGACATCTTACAAACGGGCCTAAAAATGACAAACAACTGGTGCCAAAACCATGGTCTGTGACTAAATGCTTAAAAATACATAATCATACCATTTGGTAAATCAGATATCCTTGCAAATTATAATATTAATAGCACACCCCTAAAAGTAGACCTAGTGTGGAGGGACCTAGGGACACAGATAGATAGTAACTTAAACTTTGATCACCAGTAGGTACAGTAGGAAGGAAATCCTTCTGTGTGGCTCAACGTATAAGTAAAGACATGGCACCAAGATCAAAGGAAGTCATAGTGGCAATTGTATTTGGCCTTCAGCAGACCCATAATTAAGTTCAATGCTCCCTTCTGCATTTACCTAACCATGCACTTACACCAACTGGCAAATCCCCAGAGCTTGCTCACTGAAAAAATACAAAGCATAAGACACATATCTTATTCAGACCAACTAAAAGTCCTATCCCTTTACTCTGTCTCATATTGTTTATTGGGAGGTCAGTTATGCTTGATCTACAAGGCATTTTGTGATCCAGCCTTGATGAATATGTTACATATTTGCAAGAAAAATCATACAAGGGTTACCCATTCATAGATATGAACCTTATTTGTGACTCTGATAGAAATTGCTGGAGATACAGATTCATATCCCAAAGGCTACCTCATCTATGCAATAAATATCCCATCCTTGTAAAACAAAGCCCGTTTCTCACCCTCTTAAAAAAAATTTGGATAAATGGATGGGGAACCATAAATTCACTCCTGGGGTACTGCCCATGTCCCTTATGGACAGAGGTAGTCTGTAAATGACTAAGGGCTCTAACATCCAAATACCCAGTACCCTGTTACTACTCCATCCCATATCTGGGGAATCAGGATATAATATTGTCATATCCTGTGTATAATTGGCTAGGCTTGTAAAAGCTCTTCTGCCATTAGCATAGTAATCACCTATGAAACTATGCGGGTTTATCTCTGCAGTGCCTGACAACACCATAGCTTCATATTTGGCTGATATATGTTTTGTTATTGTTGTCAATATAAAGGCAGAAATATAGACCCAATCACTGGCCCACAGATTACTTGTATTACACATATGAGCCATTCACAAATTAGCAATTATACAAGGCAACAGGTATCCCAACAAGTCAAAGGACTGGAGCGAATGTGAAGTCAATACAGTAGAAAAAAACAGCCCAAATCCACTGTTCAATATACAATTTAATATAGTAGTCAGGATGTGAACAGTATAAATATCAGCAGACAACAACGCTTTTGAGTAAAACTCTTCTTCAGTGTTTGATAAAATCATCCGGCCATGACATATACATATATACAACTGCACAACCAATCAAAATTAAAATTTACTAATAAGAATTATCTCTTTAAAATGCCCCATGTCTTATAAGACAATTATAACAATTTACTTAAAACAATATCTCGTAAAAACAACACATACTCCTATTAAATCATGTTTATCTTTTAAAATAGCTTTTATGCTGTTATTAATGTTCAAACCTGGCGATGGTCTGCTCTAAAAAAAATGATCCATTTATACTCAGCGAATTCAGTTTTATTAACTAACTCTCCCCCATTTTTATTCTTGCTTATCACCTGCAAGATTCTAAACTGGAATTTATGCTCTGCACCTAATGCTGCCACATGCTTAGCTAGAGCATTAGTGGGGACATTCCTACGAATGTCCGAACAATGTGCACGTATTCTTTCTTTTAATTTTTTATTTGTTTTACCAATAGAAAAACACTGGCAGCAAACTCAACTAGCAAAATATACCACATTCCCTGTGTTACAGGGGCCTGCAGCTCTAAATTCAAATGACCTCTGACTAATTGGATGTAAAAAATATAGATCTGTGTTAACATCCCCACAATGTGCACAATTATAATATGATTTAGTACCAGACTTCTTAATAGATTTCTGTGTCATGTTGTCACGTCTTGTATCCTTATAACACAAGTAATGTTTTAGAGTTTTAGCTGAGTTAATGAGTTGAGGAATGATGTAGCCAAACCATATTTATGCAGCATGGCTGATAGTCCAAATAGGTGCAACTAAGATAAATACAACTATGAATAAATTGAATTATATGATGAAATATAATCACCATACAGAATTTGTTCAACAAATTATTAAAAAGAATTGGACTATTCTCACGTCTAGCCAGGAAGTGACTGAAGTAGTGGGTGAACTGCCCCATTTTATTTTTAAGAAAGAAAAAATCTAAAACAGTACTTATTCGGATACAAGAGGTGACAACATAACACAGAAATCTATTAAGAAGTCTGGTATACAATTTAAAAAGAAAAGTGATATAATATGTTTACATTGTCAAGAAAAAGAAACTACAGAACATGTGTTCTGAAATGTAAAAGAGTAAAAAAAGAGTTATGGGGAAAACTATGTAAAGAAGACTTTTTTGAAGATATAAAAGAAGTGGATGAAATAAACATGGATATGATTAAATATAGATATAAGACAGAAGTAAATAATATGTTAAATGAATAGATAGAAAGTTATTTTATGTTATAGATGTTATGTGGAATGAAAGAAAAAAATGAAATTATGTTTAACAACAATATTAAGTAATATCAGATGGTGGTTCATAGGTTCATACTAGGCTATCTGCCCGAGGGCATTTACAAGCCTAGCCCATCGTTTTGTGGCTTACGCCACCCCTTTAGTATGGGGAACTATACCCATTATTTTGCTGTGCCTCTGTCGAGCAGTGACACTGAGGTAATCCCTGGGGTATATCTGCGATCTCCCATCCATTGGTCAAGATTTCTCTTGAACAAGGCCAGCGAGGTGCTCTGTCTCACATGTACCGGGATTTTGTTCCACAGCATAGGGAGTCTTTGGGTGATGAATCTATCCCTCCAGCACGTCCTATTAATAGCCGTGTCGAGGTTTAAGTCTCCGCCCTTGTGGCTCTGATGGATCTAGATTTTTGAGGTGAAGCATATTCATCAAATCTGGGTTTGACATGGCCTTGTATGTTAGGCAAAGGTCACCTCTGAGCAAGCGGTGGCGACTGAATAGAGCTGGAGTTCTTTCAGTCGGGCAGCATAGGACAGATTTTGAGACCCTTTATCCTTTTGGTGAGGAACTTTGTGGCCTCTCCAGCTGCTGCAAGTGTCGGGTCAGATACATTCGAATGGGGCATTGTACTCAATCATTGGTCTGATGAGTGATGAGTAAAGGGAGACTATGACCTCCCTTGATCTAGATGAGAATCCCTTCATGATAAGGTGGGCAATGTAGAAGGTCTTCCTAACTACTTTAGCTACATGGGTGTCGAATGACAGACTACTATCAACCTGGGTCCCCAGGTCCCTGATAACTTCTTCTGTGCTCAGTGGATTGCCACCTATTTGGTAGCTAGGGGTAACCTTGTTTTTCCCGAAGGGTATGACTATGCATTTTTTGGCATTTAACTTTAGGCCGTGGCTCTGGCACCAATTATCCATTTCTGTGAGACCCTTCTGAAGGATATCTGTGTCAGATGTGTTTTCTACTATGGTGCCCAGTTTGCAGTCATCTGCAAACTTTGTCAGCCATAACCCTCCTGTGTTTGCTTGTACTTGGAAAAGTAGATGCCAAACAAGAGTGGGCCCAGGACTGAGCCCTGTGGGACACCACTTGTGACAGGCTTTGAGTCTGACATGGCGCCAGCAACTCTGACCCTGTGGGTTCTGTCACTCAGCCAGTTTGCAACCCATCTTGTGATGTATGAGTTAACATTTAAGCTGATGAGTTTTTCAATGATACCCGAGTGGGGTATTGTATCGAAGGCCTTAGCCAGATCGAGGTAGGCTGTATGGACTGCCTTTCCCTCATCAATGGCTTTGGTGACTGTTTCGAAAAAGTCAACCAAGTTTAAAAGGCATGATCTGCCTTTGACAAAGCCAAACTGGGTTGGATCCAAAGTCTGCAAATTCCCTATGTCTTTATTTATGAGGTCCATTATGATCCTCTCCATGGCTTTGCAGATAAGGCTTGTCAAGCTAATGGGCCGGTAATTTCCAGGGTCTGTGGAGGCACCGCCTTTGTGAAGTGGGACCACAGTTGCAGTGTGCCACTCCCTGGGTATGTATCCAGAGGTAAGACTTTGATTAAACAGCTGTCCTAGCTGTGGGTTTAATTCCTCATTGAGTTCGTGGAGCACACAGCCGGGGACACCATCAGTTCCCATGGATGCTGTGTTTTTTGCTTTGGAGAGAGCAGTTCTCACTTGGGCGCTGGAGATGTTTGGGGGGCTGCACTCGTTTGGTATAGATATCTCTCCTTTTGGGGGGGGAGAAGTTTGCACTGAACCTGTCAGCCAGTATGTTGGCAATGTCTGTAGGATCAGTAATCTTCACATCATTTTGAACTAGGTCTGAGCATATCTGGGAGTTTCCTCCTAGGTTTCTAACATAGCTAAAGAAGGCCTTATGATTGTCTTTTGAGTCTTTAGCTATTTTTCTCTCAAAATTTGCTTTGGATGATTTTATGAGAGCTCTTAGTTTTTTACTTATAGTGATCAAGGGTGTCTTACCTTTTAAGGATTTTGCTCTATCTTGTAGTAGCTTCCTCCTTTTGTTGTAGAGTTTGTTTATGGCTGGGGTCCACCAGACTGGACGCTTGCCTTTGGTACAAAGAGTCTTTGTTTTGCTTGGGATTGCCTTATCCATGCAGTCCTGCAGGTGCTGGTAGAAGGCATTTGTAAGTGATTCAGCAGCTTGAGTATTGTTTTCCGCCGGCTCGGGGGCCTGAAAGGAGACCACACTAGTCTTTAGAAGTGTGAAGTCGGCTTTTGAGAAGTTCTTTACTGTGGTCTTTTTTATTTCAGGTGGGGGTGGGATGAGGACCTCCAGCGAGATTAGTTTGTGATCTGATCTCACCAGTGAGGGGTATACTTCCGGTGTTGAACATTGTGCTCCCATGTTCGTGATGATGAGATCAAGTATGTTATCTCCTCTTGTGGGGATGGTGACTAGTTGTTCCATGGCATTTGAGTTTATGAATTCCAGGAACTTTTGGGCTAGGGTGTTTGGGCTTGAGTAGTGTTCCCAGTCTATATTAGGGTAATTGAAGTCACCTAGTATGATGGTGTTTGGTGATACATTTATCCCTCTAGTGTTTTCAGGAAGGCCATGTGAGGTTCCTGAGTTTGTGAGGGTGGCCTGTAACATGCTACAATTTGCAGAGCAGTCTTGCCTATGGTTAATTGCACCTGGATGGTCTCCGATGCATCGTGCGTTGCCACCAGTCTTGAGGTGTGGGTGTCCTTGATGAATATGGATACCCCCTCCTTTCTTGGTATTGTCGGGATTTTGGGAGCGGAACGCATGATATGAGGTAAAACCTGATAGCGCTGGGGTGCTCTCAGGAGCCTTGAACCAGGTTTCTGTCACAGCACAGGCATCGATGTTCTCCATACTGAGAAGGGCCTCGAGTCGTGCATTTTGAGATTTAGACTTCTGGCATTGAGCAGCATTACCCTTAGTTTTTTTCCTTTTTGTGTTCTAGGGTGGTAGGTTTAGAATTTGAGCCTTGCCTAAAAAGGCACTATGGGCTGGCAAGAGCCTTTGCCAATATCCGGAATCCCAGGGGTGACAGGTGCAAGCCGTCCCTTGCGAAGCAGCGTGGCTTGTCCAGCATGTCATCCCAGGCAGACAGATACTGGATCCCCTTTGAATGACACCAGTGTTTAAGCCAATTATTAAAGCTGATCATCTTATCTCTGTATTGTGGCATCATTCTTGGTGAAGGTAGGATACTGCTCAAGGTCAGGGTCATACCTGCCTGGGCTACATAATCAGAGAGCTCCTCAATGTCTCTTTTCATGTAGTCCAAGGAGGTACATCTCAGGTCGTTTACACCAGCGTGGACAATGACTGAGTCATATTTGTACCTGCTGTTGAGAGACCTGAGTGCTTGCGTTATGTGGCGGATTCTAGCACCCGACAGGCAGCTTACTGTGACCTTCTCCTTACTCAGTCTGGTGAGCGGGACGTCAGTGTGTCTGACTATGGAGTCACCAATGACTAGTGTGTCTGGCATTGTGTTTGGCTTTAAGGGCTGTGACTGTTTGACACTCTGACTGTGAGGTCTATGTGTTGCAGGTGTTGTGTTCTGAGGTGGTGGTTGTTTGGGTGTCTGCTTTGGTGGCCTCTGCTGTTTTGGTAGATTTTGATCAGAGCCTCGAGTATGTCTTTGTGTGTTTATGTGTATGATTTGAGGTTGTAATGGTACTATGTGAGACTGGGTCTATAGTGTGTGTGGTAACCTTCTCCTCCTGACTGGTCTTGCCAGTCCTATGTTGAGAGAGCTCAGCCTCCAGTTTGGCCGTATAGTTGCATCTCTCGTATGTATTTGTGTTTTGTGGGAGGAGGAGAGGGTTGTCTGTGTACATGAGGCAATTGTAACATTGCCTCAATATTCCCAGGTTCACCAGCTGAGCAGGAGAGGACACTAGCAACTGATCCCTCGACATGCTAGAAGGATAGACAAAAACTTTAAAAAGATTCCGGGGGACGTGGGTGACCGAGAAATGGGGGGTTGCCTTTTTGGGGTACTATCTATGACAAGAGTGCCGTATCAAGGTAATAAGTACTGTGGGAGCAAGTGCTAGGTTTAACAGATAGAGAATAGTCTACTTGGAGTCAAGTAGAGATGATCTTTTTAGTTATAGGATACGCTGATTTAGTTCGAGGAAGGTAGTTTTAAGGGAAAATTTGAAGAGTAGACTTTAGGTAGCCCGAATAGTTTAAACCTGCTTAACCGGCGCTGCCCTAGTGTGCAACAGTGGCAGCTCCGCGCTAAATCGCGCTAAATCGCGCTAACGCGCGTTTACCACGTTTTATACCAGGGGGCTGGAAAAAGCTAGAAACTGGCCCAAAACGACCAATAAACTACTAGTTACTGGCTGAAGCCTCACAAAACTGGACAAAAGGCAGCTCAATGCTTCCCACTCCCACTGGTAAGCAAGGTAACTTCCTCTCCCCCAAATAAGGCAAGGAAACAGTACACAGGAACTGCAACCAAAGCCCAGGAATCAGCAACTCTGAAACTGGACTAAACTAGTAAAGCAGGAAAAACAAGAGATATTTTTTTCTTTTTTTCTTTTTTTTTTTTTCACAAAACAGGCAGAAACAGGTACAGCAAACACTTATAAATGCTATGAATCAGCTACTACAGCTTACACAGAAGAATTTGCTACAAATACAGTCAAATAGTAACAAACAAGGATTCCAAGTGCAATATTAAGTTAAATGCAGTAAAAACAGCTTCAATGTAACAGAAAGGCAGGCGAAATACAGTCGCTAGGTATTCAGATGTGGAAAGCAACAAAAAATATACTTAGTATCAAGAAAAGTCGCTTATTCAGCTCTCTGCAGCCTGGATTACTCTGCTGGCCCACGTGGAGTCTGTGCTGAGTAGGTACAAGCTGAAAAACACGCGTTTACCGCGTTTTATACCAGGGGCTGGAAAAAGCTAGAATCTGGCCCAAAACGACCAATAAACTACTAGTTACTGGCTGAAGCCTCACAAAACTGGACAAAAGGCAGCTCAATGCTTCCCACTCTCACTGGTAAGCAAGGTAACTTCCTCTCCCCAAATAAGGCAAGGAAACAGTACACAGGAACTACAACCAAAGCCCAGGAATCAGCAACTCTGAAACTGGACTAAACTAGTAAAGCAGGAAAAACAAGAGATATTTTTTCTTTTTTTTTTTTTCACAAAACAGGCAGAAACAGGTACAGCAAACACTTATAAATGCTATGAATCAGCTACTACAGCTTACACAGAAGAATTTGCTACAAATACAGTCAAATAGTAACAAACAAGGATTCCAAGTGCAATATTAAGTTAAATGCAGTAAAAACAGCTTCAATGTAACAGAAAGGCAGGCGAAATACAGTCGCTAGGTATTCAGATGTGGAAAGCAACAAAAAATATACTTAGTATCAAGAAAAGTTACGGAAAAAGGAGTGGGGGTCTAATAAAGATGATCAAAATTCATAAATATCTTAACATCTCATCGAAATGATTGATGTTACTAACATCTATCTCGCCTATAACTTGAATATTGTCACTAACTCTCAGCTATTCCTACTCTATTATAGATGTCAACATATAGAAAGAGCCTCATACAAAATTACAAAAATGGGTTATTAACTATATTTCTAGACTGAAGTGTATATGTCTGAATTTCATGCTGGGTAAACATTTCTATCACCAGTTAACTTATATAGCATTTGGTCACAGCATACCACCGTATTTCAGAAAAGAGCTGTTACTCTTACTAACCTTAGCTAGAGGAATGCTGTATACAGTATATGGAGCTATATTAAGTTGTTGAATGTCTACATCACTGACACACAAAACAGCAAATATCCCAAACACAAAAAATAAAAAGAAAACTCAAACAAATTTTTTTTGAAAGGGGACAAGTCCCCTGCACCCCACACCCCCACATTCCCTGTTAAATATTTATAGCACCTCTGAGATTACACTACATATGGGAATATGGAAAGCTGCACTCTCCTCTGTATCTCAGTCTTGGGCAAACAGCTATTTTCCATTGTGATGTTTTGGACATGTGTTGTTTTATGTTCAATATTTCATATGTCGACTATGTGTCCCATTTGTATGTATGCATGATATATGGATCTACTTCAGCAGATTGAAATACCATAACACCTAAACTCATAAAAATTAGATGAAAACATCAGAAATTTACATCTATGAATGTTAACAAAGCTGAAAGTTTGAAACAATGAATCAACTAATGCGCATGTCCGGAAGTCACTGGAGGATTCGAATGGACATTGAGTGAAACACAGAAACAAATCTGAAGATTATGGAAGAGGGAACAGATCAACACAAATACTAAGAAAGACAGAGGTGATAAAAGCAATGTGCAGTATTAGAATAGACCGGGATCTATTATGCACTATTGGAGATAACAAACTAAAAATTTCAAAAGAGGTGGAAAGACTTAGAAGATACGAAGATAAATATAAGGGAAAAGCACAAAATAAGCAATTTATTGATGACACAAAAAAAGTTTTATAGAGAATTGGGAAATAAGGTAAAATGAATTCAAAGACCGCCAAAAAAAGAGGAAGTAGATACATTTTGGAGAAGTATCTATGAAGATCCTGTGAAACATAGCAAGGATGCTAAATAGATAGAAGTAAAAGAAAGAATAAGAAGTTTAAAGGTACAGGATATGAAATGGGATAAAATAACAGCCAGAGTGATTGAAATAAAGTTAAAAAAAAGCCTCTAACTGGAAAATCCCAGGCCCAGATGCATTACCTAACTTTTGGCTTAAAGTATTAACTTCTTTGCATGAGGATCTAGCCATGAGTAAGAACTATTTATAGGCACACCCTGAACAGACACCTCGCTGGTTAATAACAGGAAAAACAATGGTCTTACTTAAGAGTGAACCTGCAAGCTACCCTAAAAATTATATACCAATAACTTGTCTTACAACGACGTATAAACTATACACGGGAATTGCCGCCGACAGAGTTTATAGTCATTTAGAAGAAAACTCAATTATGGCAGTAGAACAAAAGGGCAATAAAAGAAAGTCATATGGAACAAAGAATCATTTGCTGTTAAAGTTATAGTGGAAAACTGTAAGAAGGGGAAAAATCTAAGTATGGCATGGATTGACTAGAAAAAAGCATTTGATAGTATCCCACATTCACGGATAAAAGAGTGCTTAAAAATGTATAAGATACACCCTACACTGATTGACTACATTATAGTAACCATGAAACAGTGGCAGACCACTTTGCAATTAAGCCATGATAAAGGACAGACTTTTATCCCTGGGATAAAAATCCAGAGAGGTATATTCCAGGGTGACTCTCTGTCACCGTTGCTATTCTGCCTTGCCATTAATCCATTAAGCTGTTTACTTAACAGCTTAGGCCATGGCTACAATTTGGCTTCTAGTAAACAACAAAGTCTAATGACTTCTCATCTTCTCTTTGTTGTTGATTTAAAACTGTATAGCTAATCAGATGAGGAACTGAAAGCACAGCTGCAGGTTGTCAAATCTTTTTCAGATGATATTGGAATGTAATTTGGTCTTAATAAATGTGCAAAAGCAACCTTTAAAAAAGGAAAACTGCAGCACCAGGAAAACATCAGTTTGTGACAAGAATGTGATAGAAAAGAACTTGAGCAAGAGGGATTGTATAAATACTTGGGAATTGATGAAGGATCAGCAATAAAACATGAACTAATGCAAATAAAGCTCAGTAAGGAATACTTTAGAAGACTTAAATTAATCCTGAAAACAGCATTGACATCTAGGGACAAGATCCAAGCCATAAATCAATTTGTTCTTCCTGTCCTAACTTATAGTTTTGGAGTCATTGACTGGTACCAAAAAGTGTTGGATAGATTGGATATTAAAACAAGAAAGATGATTTATGCTCACCAAATGATTTATACAAATCAGTGTATACCAAGATTATATATTCCCTGTTCTGAAGGAGGGATGGGCCTCCTTGAAATTGATTACATGTATAGATCTGCAATCGTGGGACTCCACACATATCTGATGACCTCACAAGATCCAAATGTAGTGAACGTTTTGAAACATGAGGAGAATAAATCTAAGATGACATCTCTGCTTAATTTAGCAGAAGCATATCAATGTCAAGCAGGAATGGAAATCAAACCAGAAGTAGATAAAAACCAGGCAGCAACTGAATGTGCTAAAAAACAAAAGAAAGAATATAAGATGAAGGACCAGACGAGAAGGCAAGAAATGTGGAAAAAAACATAAATATAGTTGCAAGTATAGAAAACTTCTGGAAGAGCCTCATGTTGATCAAGAACAAATGCAGGAATGGTTAAGGAGAGGTGAATTCACATCAAGAAAAGAAAGGTTAATACTGGCAGCCCAAGACAGTGGGCTACGTACACGCTGGTTTACAAAGTCCATTGAACATGTGGGAGAAACAAGACATATGTAGGTTTTGTAAAACCAAATTGGAAACAGTCACACAACTTGTTGCTGGTTGTGATGCACTAATGGCAGAGGGACTGTATACTGAAAGGCATATTAATGTGGAGAGACTGTTACACTGTAGATTGTGCAAACATTATAGTATCTAAGTGGCTGAAAAACACTGGAAACATGAACCACAAAGAATCATAGAAAATTATGAAGTTTATATCACATGAGATCACCCAATACCAACAGTTCAAAAGATAGATGCTAGAAAACTGGATATAGTGCTCCAAGAAAAGAAGACAAAAGTAGCATTGATCATTGAAATCGCCACACCTAGTGACTACAGTGTCTTGCGTACAGAGACACACAAAGTCATAAAATACCTTGATCTGCAGGCAGAAATGACAGCCACATGGAAGAAAGATACCCAGACAGTTCCAATAGTAGTAGGAGCAACTGGTCTTATAAAAAAGAATTTACAATCGTATTTAGATATGTTAC
>NC_056726.1:396062115-396079615 GCF_019279795.1 Protopterus annectens
ATATATATATACACAATTTATTTATTTATTTACATTTGTTGACTGGGAATGTCCGACTGGATGCAGGTCCATTTTCAGCGGAGGCCCAGGGAGAAAAGCTCCACAAATTAAAATATTACAGGCATAGTTACAGATGAAGAATCCTAGCAATTGAAATATTACAAACATAGTTACAGATGAAGAACATAGTACATTCAGTAGATAACTAGCATCTGTTCTATCCACGAAGTCATAGTAGATATTAACAATTGTTACAATAAGAAGTTACTGCCATATAATAAGTAGATAGGCGTGGAAGTATCAGAGCTTGCTGTAATCAAAGGTAGTTTGTGGGGTGGAAGAGAGGTAGAGGGTAGATGGAGTGGGAGAAGTTAGAGGGGAGAGTTACAAGGGCATAACCAGCATGTTTTTAGGTGTGCTTTAAGTAAAGCTTTGAAGTGGGTGCATGATGGTAGAGATGCTATTGTGGGGGGGGGGGAGTTCCATAATTTGGCTATAGCACTGGAGAATAGTGCTTCTCCAGCAGTGTTATTGGCTCTAGTAACCTGTAATTGATTTTTGTTACTGGATCGTAGTGGTCTGGTGATGAGATAGGGTCGGAGTAGATACTGGAGGGATGGGACCTTTAGAGGATGGTTAATCAATTTGTGGGAGAGTGCGAGTTGATACCATTGAAGGAGGTGAGGGAGATCTAGTCAGCCTAGTTCAATAAGTGAGAGACAGTGGTGACTGTGGTAGGATGCCCCGGTGGCGAGTTTGGCGATTTTGTTGTAGCAGGTCTCAAGTTTATTTAGATTGCTTTGCCTTAGGATGGTATATATTGGAGAGGCATAAAGTAGGGTGGAGATAAGGTGCGAATTTGCAACTGAAATCCTAGCTGCTTTGGTGAGGAGTTGCTTATTTCTGTATAAGGCTCCTAGTTTTTGGTGGACTTTGTTTATGGTCATGGATATGTGAATGTAAAATTTGAGATTGTTGTCTATTTCAACTCCTAGCAATTTGGTGTGATCTGTTGGGTGAATAGTGGTGTTGTCTTTTGCTGTGATGTTAAAGTGAGAGTGGTTTTGAGTATGTTTGGTGGGTTCGAAGATCAGGAGTTTAGTTTTGTTTGGGTTGAGTATTAACTGGGCATCGGATAGCCAAGTTTCAACAGAGGAAAAGGCATCCTGTGTGAATTTTTGCAGATCGGGTAGGGACTGGGCTGAGCAGATGATGGTTAAGTCATCTGCATATTGTATGAGTGTGCCATGTTTTGTGGCAGAGGCTAGATTACTGGTGAAAATAGGGAAGAGTAGGGGTCCAAGGATGGATCCTTGAGGAACACCAATAGAGACAGGTAGTTGGGGAGATATGTCATTTTAATAAAACCAAGGGTGAAGAGTGGTACAAACACGACAAATAAAACCAGCAACCACTCTGACTCCAATAACTAATGCCCAAACGTTTATTCACAAAATCACAGTAAAAAATAAAAAAATAGAAATCAGGTCAAGCACTTTCGTATTATCACTTCTTCAGAACAAATTCATCACTCACAACTCCGCCTTATATAATAAATTAAACCATCCCTTAATTAGGTACAACCAATCTTTTAAAGAGACATACACAAATTTGTATAAAACTCTAAGAACAACAGTGTGCAATATATTAAATAGTATCCAAAGGTACAGAAAAAAAGAAAGAAAGAAAGAATATTCATTAAAACAATATGTATATGTACCCTAAAATTTAATGTTTTAATGCCCTATATTTTAATTCATGTTTAATACTGACATGTTCATTTAAACCTGGGGTTTCACTAGCATTAAGTCTTAGTTGCCATTTAACTTCAGCCCTCAATAATTTATTATTCCAGTCACCACCTCTAAAATCATGTCCTACCACTTCTAATATCCCAAACTTAAAACTATGACTAGGGAACATTTTTACATGTTTATACATGTAAAAGGGTGGCTTGGGAGGGTGGCTTAATGGCTAAGGTGTTTGCCTTACAAACACAAGGTGCAGGGTTTGAGTCTCAGAAGGGATAATTGGCTAGGCTTAAAATGGCTCGCAAGGGCAGTTAGCTTAGTACTAAACTATGAACCTATGAACCTATACAGGGCATTTTTTTCATCTTTTTTCTTAATACTATAACAGTGCTCGTATATCCTTCTATTCAACTTTCTCTCGGTTTTACCTATATAAAATTGTCCACACTCCGAACAAAGGGCTAGGTAAACCACCCCCATAGTATTACAGGATCCACTCATAAAAATAACCTCTCTATTATAAGGGCCCACAAAAATTTTAGGAACATCTATAATAAACTTACAATAATCGCAGGCCCCACATCTAGAAGTACCTTTCAACTTATTATTATTATTAGAATGATTGTTTTCTAATAAGTACTTTAAATGATTATTCATCCTATATGTAAATAGTGGTTTTTCACCTATAGTTGTTAATAAATCTTTATTCCCCTTAAACATTGCCCAATTGGTCTTAATAATCCTCTGAACTTCACTTGAGGTTTCGCCATATGTTAAAACTATAGCTTGTGGAAATTATTAACCTCTTGTGACTTCTTAACTACTATTTCCTCCTCCATACCTAATAGAGGTTTATATCTCACACCCCACTGATCCATAAGCTCTTCTCGAATCTGTGAAACAAATAAATAGGGGTAACCTCTAGCTAAAAACATTTCTAATAATAGTTGAGTTTCTCTTTTTACAAGTTCTGTATTAGAGCACATTCTTAAAACCCTAACCATCTGCCCCTTTACTATATTTCTTTTAACATAATTAGGGTGGCTACTCATAAATTCTAGGTAGTCATTAGAAAAAGTGGCTTCCTATACAAACAAGACTGGAAACTTTTTAAATTGGTATCCTTAAATAATGTAACATCCAAAACATTAATACTTTCACTGTTTTTACAACCAGTAAATTTAAAATAGTTACAAATTTTATTTAAAAAATCCATTAACTTCTCATGTGATCCTTCCCCTTTCCATAAAATAAACACATCATCTAAAAACCTTAAATATAAGTGCCAACAATCTTTAAAAGGTGAATTAAATAAAAAAATAGATTCCCATCTATACATGACAAGATTAGCAAATGGCGGGGCACAGCTATTGCCCATCGCAACTCCCCTAACTTGTCTAAAAAATTCACCCCCAAAGGTAAAAAAATTATATTTTAACACCAACTCCATTAATTCTAATATAAAATTAATCATACTACTACTTAAATTACTCTCTAAAACTAATACCTCTTGGAACATCTCCAGACCTATATCATGGGGAATAGATGTATATAGATCCACCACGTCCACAGTGGAAAAACAAATGCCATCACTATAAAATTCATTATTCACTCTTTTTAAAAAGTCCCAGGAATCTATTAAAATATGTTTAACTGGTGTTATAGCACTTTTAACAACTAGATCTATAAAAACACCCAAGGGGTACAAAATACTATTAAAACCAGGAATAATTAATCTATAAGGTGGATCAACCAAATTTGTATGCGTTTTAGGGATAACAAAGGCAAGTGGAATAGTTGGATGTTCCACTATCAAAAAATTAAATACTTCCTCATTAATAACCCCCTGGAACAGTGAATCCTCCAGTATAAATTTAATTTTCCTATAGGCCAAATGTATCTCATTCCTTGAGACCATTTCATACTTAGATTCATCGTTTAACATACAAAAAATTTTATTATGGTAATCCACATTATTAACTATTACCATACCCCCTCCTTTGTCAGGCTTCATATACCTAACTTTATCATCACACCTTATTTCCTCCAACAACACCTTTTCATCCTTAGTCAAATTAAACACCCTCCTTTTATGTTCATTAAGCTTTTTATATATCTCCTGAGAACATACACTTTCAAAAGAACTTAAAATAGGTAGTAAAGGGGGGTTGTAGCAAATTTTTTTCTTTATCCTATTCTTTCCCTTAGGACTACATCCTTCATTATTGTCCCTATTTAAAATCTTAAGATTCAATTTTCTAACAAATATGTTCAGCTCTATTAAAGTTTTGCTAACATCTTCCCTAGCAGTTGGAACAAATTTTAGCCCTCTCATTAATAAATGAAATAATCCTTTACTTAGTTCTAGTCCAGCATAGTTATAAATTTTAAACTCTTTATAGAAGAATACTATTCCATCATTAGAAATAATATCTTCAGACAGGTTATTCACATTTGTCCCAACTATTCGTAACTGTTCTTTCATCGGTTCAATGGGTTTCGATAATTGTATTGAAATCTCCCTTCCCCCCTGTCCCCTAAAAAAATCAGATTTTTCTAGTCTACCTAGGTTTTTATTAAAAATCCTCTCAGACCTCCTTAAGGGAGGAAATTCAGTGTCATAGGAGTTAGCATTACTAATCTGTTTATTACTAAGGTTTTGTTTTAAATTGCCCATAGGTGTAGAGGCATTACTACTTTCAACAGCAGAGTCTAAATATGCTTTAGGTAAAGGGTATGCCAACCCATGTTTATAATCATATTCATCTCTCATTAATTTTTTCTTTTTTCTGTCAATATTATTGCACACTTCATTTTCAACTTTATCAAATATAATATTGTACCTAAATGAATACTGATTAAAATTAAAATAATTCAAAATCAAATTATTAATTTCATCGATATCTCTAAATAATTCTTCAATTCTTTTGTTATTTACTTTTAAAATAAAGTCCATCAATTTAAGTCCATGTCTGTCGAACATTCTCAAAAGTTCATCACATTCCTACTGGCCTTTCTTAATACCATTCGGGAACCTAAAGGCACGAAGACCCTTTGGAACCCTCCCTTTAGCCATACTCTCCTTTAAATAGGCATTATCATACTGTAAGGCTCGCACCTTGTTCATTTTTATTTCTAGTGTCACTAACCTATTTTCCATACTTGTCACGCCATTTTTCGCCAGAGGACGGGAACAAACCACATTCGTTTTTTGACCAATCTCTCAGTCGACCATGAATTCCATTTGTTACAGGATTATTAGTTCTAAAAACAGTTTGTCCCACACTTGTGGAAAGAAATACTTGATTTTCAGTGCTCCGAGGATGCTGTCGCTGTTGCTGACTCTAACTTCGGGAAACAGGAAGTGCACCATCAACATCTGCCCCTGGAGGATTTCCGCTCCTTTCTATAGCCATTGGACTATTGTTTTTTTGTATTTTGTTAACGGTCTCCTGCAGTTCAGAAACCTTATTAGTAAGGTTTAAAATTAAAGCAAACAAGTTATCATTATTTGTTTCCACTTGTTGCCCACACGGAAATGGCAGGGAATCAAGTTTTTCTTCAAAAACCGGTGAGAGATCATGCTCATCCATAACCGGAAGGGGCTTAGTAGGCAGTCAATCACCCAAATAACAACAATAAAACCAAGGGTGAAGAGTGGTACAAACATGACAAATAAAACCAGCAACCACTCTGACTCCAATAACTAATGCCCAAACGTTTATTCACAAAATCACAGTAAAAAATAAAAAAATAAAAAAATAAAAATCAGGTCAAGCGCTTTCGTATTATCACTTCTTCAGAACAAATTCATCACTCACAACTCTGCCTTATATAATAAATTAAACAATCCCTTAATTAGGTACAACCAATCTTTTAAAGAGACATACACAAAAAATTGTATAAAACTCTAAGAACAACACTGTGCAATATATTAAATATGTAATTTTGCCATACAACAGATTGCTGGCGGTCAGACAGGTAACTTTGAAACCAGTTGGTGACTGATTGAGAAAAGGATAGGTTACTGAGTACAGAGAGGAGTTGTTTGTGTGGGACCATGTCAAATGCTTTAGATATGTCTAGAAAAGTAGCAGAGGAGAGATGGCCATTGTTTTTATGGTGAAGGATAGTGTTAGTAAAAGAGAGTAAGGCAGTGGTGGTGCTATGGTTTGGTCGGAAACCATGTTGAGTATTAGAAAGGAAGTTGTTATTAAGGAGGTAGTCTGAGATTTGAGAGTGAATGCATCTCTCTACTATTTTGGAGAGTGGAAATAGAATCGCTATGGGGCGGTAGTTGGTTAGATCTATGGAGGGGCCGCCATTGTGAAGGGGAATGATGTGTGATATTTTCCATAGTGTAAGGACGTAGCATTCTGACAGAGATCGGTTAATCAAGATGGATACTGGGTAGGCTAGGGCGTCAGCTGCAATTTGTAGGAATTCACTTGGGAGGTTGTCTACTGCTAATTTTGTGGGTTTAAGTTTAGTTAAGAGTTTTCTTATGTTGGAGGTAGGAATGGGAGAAAATGAGAAGAGTGTGGGGAGATTACTGGGTGAAGGTGTGGGGTGTAGGGGAGGGGGGTTGTGTTGTCTACCTAGTGATAGTACGGTTTGTGTGAAGTGTGTGTTGAATGAGGTGGCAATATTTTCTGAGGAGTGAGGAATGTTAGGCGTATATACACAGACACACACACACACACACACACACACACACACACACACACACACACACACACACACACACACACACACTTACATACATATATACATGCACAAAATTTGGTTGTACAACATCTTAAATACTGTTTTGGGCTAATTATTTTATTTTGAAGAAGTCCTGAATGTTACAGGATTAAAGTGCTTAATTATTGTATAATAAATAATTATTTATCCTTGTGATTGTGGCTTTACATCCGGGTGTGTGTACCAAAGCTGCTTTTTTTATTCTGGATAATGAAATTCTAACCAAACTTCAATACAGCATTCATCTTAATAGCATGAATTGTTTTAAATTAGTTATTTTTGCTAGGGGTCCCATGACCACAGCCCCTCTCTCATACTTTTCTGGTCTCTCATGGTCTCCTATCACTTCCACTCTGTGGGTTTGAACTATGTGATGTCACACTAATTCAGCCCATTCTCAGCATATCTTCTTACTTAACTATGGGTCAATAATGGCATGTTCGTATGTGCTATTATGCTTTCAGGGCATATGCCAGGAAGCATGTATAACTTCTATCTCTATGACTGGAATGTGCAATGCCATTAAAGCAATGAGCATTCTTTCATGCATCTCTATCTAATATACCATGCTGTCAGCCACACTTATACTCAGCCACCCCCCACCAAATCACTGGGAAAAAGTCACCTCTACCCTTGCTGTACTTCTAATTCCCCAAGGCCGTTTACTGAATACAGCTTGTCAATGGCTTATCCTGCACCATGTGGCTGGCCCTGGATATGAATTGTTAGTGTAACATGAATATTTCTGTGAAGAGAACCATCTTTAGGCATCCATTCAATGTGCTAACTAGCCGACTGTTAATGCAGTGCCCTTGGTTTCTTACTTATTATTTGTTTCATTAACAGTAATTTCTTGATTTTATGGCTGCATAATCGTTTAGGGTTTACCTACGTGAATGTCGAGTACTGTTTTTTGGCATATCATTCATCTCAAATCATATACTGAAAAATGGTGAGCCAAAAAACATAAAAACACAAAGCATCTTGTCCCCCCGTACCCCTCAAAAAATTATATGCACCAATTCCACAGTCACACAACAGTGAAGAAAAGGATGAACCCCCCCCCCATAAATGTACCGCCAGCTTGCACGATACATTACATGGCAATGAAACTCACTGCAGTGAAATAATGTCATAATAAAGACACGACTGCAGAGTCAGAGATGACTAGTAAGTCTACCATTATTTAAACATAGTTCAGTAGTTTATGTGTTTGTAGTGCAGAGGTTGAACCATTTTCATTAGGACTTTTATTCCTGCTTCAGAATGTTTAAATGCCCAGCTCTCTCTGTTACAGCATGTTAAGTAAAGGTGCCTTCTGCACTATTGTTGTACTACTTTTTCCTTGTGTCTAAACATAACATGGTACTAAACAGCAGCTGATTGTAACTGTTCATCCCTTTCAACACCACTTTCATCCACCTCTAAGATTTTACCATATTTTTAGCCAGCTGCCATACTGTTTTCATTTATTGTTAGATTTCTAGCATGAATGCCCCTGCTCTAACCCTAACCATCTCAGTGTATGATAGCTAGAATCAGTTTAAATATGCCTGGAGGTAACCTGCTTTGCCTGACATGCACACACATCTCTTAACCTCTTAGCACAAGAAATCTGGACAAAAAATTTGGGGAGACTGATTTTAAATATTGCTTGTGTAAATGTTAAAGTTTCTAGAATAACAGGTTTTGTATTCATATTTTTTTTCTGAAAGATATGGAGTCTAAAACCCAAATATCTGTCATTTGTAATGACTTTAATTCTCAATGATTTGCAAAAAACCACAGATTTTAAGAGGAGCAGACCAAAAATATGAGGCAAAAATGTGGACATTCTGAGAAATTTTGGACTGCCGAGAGGTATGGCAATGAAGCATTACCTGCTTTACTCAACCTTACACTTTTTTAATTCTATTTCATACATTTATTAACCCAGTATGTACACTGGATACAAATGTCCTTTTTCAGGGTGAATCTGGAGCACTGGTTAACTGACTTGCTCAGAGACACTCAGTAGGAAAACAGAAGTTAAAGGAATAAAGCCCTGAACCTTTAGTTACAAAAAGCAGCACAGTAATAGCTCAGAGCCTTAGTCCTTTGCACTGTCGGCTGTTAAAACCCTTACTTCAGCTACAGTATTCCAAATGTCTGCTCAGCCTACTATGGACCTCAGCCTTGTATACTTGGACATTATGAAAGGTATCAAGATATAAAATTAAGTAGTCTAAGAAATAAATATACTCTGTATAAATTACAGCTTCCACTTCATCATATAGACAGAGCTGGTGTGACAGAATTCTGCCTTGGGACTGATTATGTTAATTATGTAATCATTTCACAAGCAGTACAGTCCTGAACAAATTCAGTGGACAGATAAAGTAAGAAGAGAGCAAGGAAGTGCTATTAATGGTCAAAAGCAACATCAATTGCGTATCAGACCAAGTAGTAAACTATGTGAATGTCAAACAATTCATTCACTTAAGTTTAAAACAGCAGCATTTTTTGCCAAACATCACAATTATCAGACATATCAAGTCCCTTGTTGATGACCTAAACTGCAAATACAATTTCTTATGTGAGGCTTTAACCTAGAGTGCAAAGCTGTGTCTCTGCCTTTCTCCAATATTCAATGTGAACATGACTTCCTTCAGCTAGTCTCAGAACCATCAAGCCCTAACTAACTATTGGTAAGGACTACACCACAGACACATTTTGCACTAACAGCCCCAACAGATCCTTAGCACCTAAAGTTGAGTTTTCCATGTTTAGTGATATCGAGTCTAACTTACTGTGCTAAATATCAAAATTTTCAGTCAAAACAAACCTGTGCAGATGCTTTTAGACCACTGAATCTCAGCTCTGACATGATCTAACAAATACTAAATGGAAATTTGTTTCCTTCTATACAGACTAGCCATAGTATTATTGCACCTAATGAACACTGTGCTACTATTGTAAGATGAAAATTACATCCTTTAAAGGAAAAGATTCAATGGTAAATCAGCATCCTCAATCAAAAATAAAGTTATGAAAGTCTTTGCCAACCAAAAGACAGCCAAGATGAAGCACAAGAGTACTTCTCATCAGTTTGACCATAACAAGTATTGTGTAATTAAAGACAATCACCAAAACAGCAAAAGTACACACCCCGAAAGGAAAATCCAAACATACTTAGCTGCATTCTTAATGTGAATGATTTCCTAAGACGGCAAACTACAACAGTTAAGTGAAATGTTTGCAGTGTACACAGCGTTGGCTTATCTGAGCACTCAAGATCCGCCAGGCTCCTCCTTCTTATATCTTTGGACAAAATGCTGGGAAAAATAGGAAAAGAGCAGGAAGAAACGTTTTTGGGTAGGATTCTTAAAAACCTAATTAAAGAATTACGTACAATCACAGGTCTACCAAATGAGGGCAAGTTATAATCTTCAATGGAAATCCAATTTGCAGACATTGAGAATGTTTCAGATTGGAGCAGGAGACTGACGGATGGGGAGAAGACTAGAAGGAGAGACCCAAAAGCAGAACTACAAAAGGTGGAAGATGAAAAAGTTTTAATGCAGAGAGTAGCAGTGGTGGATCTGTATTATATAGCTGTACCAACAGCAATAAAGGCTCTGGTCACCAGATTCAGGCAGCACAAAGCTGAAATTACTGTATTTGAAATTCATATAGGTGAAAACACATGGAGGCATCCACACAAAAAGATATTTTGTAATTTTTTAGGGATTATTATGAAAAGATGTACTCAAGGGAGTGCACCAAGGAGGGCAGCAATCAAAAGAAGAGTGACAACCTACTAAATACTGAGCTTTCCATCCTAACTGCTTGGGGAGAGATCTTATTATGAAAGGAATCTCAGAGCAAGAGATCAGAGATATAAAGAGGAGACAGGAATTGAGACAATTTCTTAGACTGGACAAGCTTCCAATAGAAGTGTGGAAATAGGAGGCAGATAATATAAGCAAGCACTGTACAAGTTTATTCAATAAAATCTTAGCAACCTAGCAAATTCCAGCCTCCATTTGAGAAGAGGATAATAGTGCTTCTCCCAAAAGATGGTCAAGACCCAAAGCTTCCTTTCTTGTACCATCCAATTACAATTTTGAATCATTACCACAAAGTGTTTATGAGAGTTATTGCAAAAAATACTTACCTCATTATTGGGGAAACTGATAGATCTAGACCAATGTGGTTTCTTTCCACAGAAAAGAGCATTTCATAACATCACCAGAGTACTAATAATTATCCAGGATGTGATCAGGGAGCAGAAAGAAGTTTCAATAGTATCACTACATGCAGAAGAGGACTTTGAGAGTATAGAATGTTTGTACATTTCCTAGTTTTACAGGTTCCCTAAAGCTTTAATTAGATCTGCTTAGCAGAATATATCAGCGTTAGAAACTGAGGTCATGATCACTGGGGAATTGTTTGAGGAGATAAGTGGTACTAGATGTACCAGACAGGGCTGACCAAAGTCAACATTATTAGTCACAACTTACTTGGAATGCATAACAAGTATAATAAGGCAATATGAGTGAAGAAGGTATCAGTGGGGTTATATGGACTTGACAATAGCATTTTACATAAATGACGTGATCCTAATGCTTGACCATTCCTGCAAAGGTCTGTGAATGCTATTTTCCCTATTACAGGATTTTGCGGTGCTATCTGGCTATAATATAAATGGAGTTAAAACAAAAGCATTGGGGATTAATTTGATGACTATAGAAAGATTGATAACAGATTTCCCCTTGCTGTGGGACAAAAGAGAGTTAAAAATATTTGGGTGTATGTTAAAGAGATAATTTGAAGCGTCAGTGCATTTCTAGGACTTTGTCATTAACGTATAAAAACTTAAATCAGTGGAAGGCATTACATGTGGAACTTGATCAGAAAGTACAGTTCTTGAACTGGCATGTATTACCTTACTTATTACACATGGGGAAAGCCTTTTGGTCAGTCTTAAATAAACAAGCCATACAGACATCTAACAAATGAATGCAATTTTTCTATGAATGGGACAGGCCTAGAGTGAAATGGAAAAGTGTTACAAAGGTTTAAGGGGGGTTGGGAGTACAGATGGTACAAGATTATTGTAATATTGTACCTATACCGATTATGTTGAGGTGTAAAGCCACAAAATATACAGTGAGATTGAAACCAAACAGTTCAAATTAAAGCTCTGTGGATAGGTCTAAAAGATTGGAGAGATACAGTTTAGGGGTAAAAGCAGTAAATATGGAACTCCCTCTTTTGGAGATGACAGAAAAGGATGCTAGCAGACTCTTTCAACTTTAGAAACTAAAAGTCTGCAGACAAAGGATTTTACAAACAGGTGGGAGAATAGAAGATAGCAGAAAAAAGTCTGCAGCTTAGAAGTGGAGACAATTGATTGAATAACCTTTTGGGAACAGCTATTAATAGGTGATAGAGTTCTGAATTAGGAGGAGGTTAAAGAAGTTGAGAAATGCAACTCCCAGCCTTATGCAAGGATTTGAAAGTTATGGCTGGGGTAGAGATGCAGTTAGGAAACTGTCTAGGCTTGATTACTTGGTAGTCTGATGACAGGTAGAGTAACAGTGTTCCAAAAGACCTGACTGTGAATAAGTGGCTGAAATTAGTTTCAAATGGGGAAGTTCATAGATATGAATGCCAGCCAGCTGGTGGGAGAAAGCATATTTACTTGCTGGGAAAGCTATAAGGTTAAGACAATTTTTGAAAAAAAAATGACTGAAATTACATTTGACTGAAGAGCCATTTCACTGAAAAGTGTAGAAACTGTATAGACAATATTTCTTGTGTCATTTTTGCTCATGGAAGTTGTTGGGGGCATAATTTAGAAGATTTTGACTGGACTGGCAATGCCAGCTGTCATGTTCTACCCCCATAATTGTAGATGTTTGTGAGCCAGCAATGATTCACTCTATGCATGTTTTTTTTTCTTTTTTCCATTGATGTGTGACCATGGATTTAGAAAATATAATTAAGGGAAGGTAGGTGGGGACAGAGCTCGCTATTTGGATGATGCAAGGAGGCTTGCCTCCTGCAAAAAAAGCTTTTTATGCATGTATATTGTGTACAATGTTTTTGATGAAATGGCTTTTCAGTCACTTTTTTTGTATGTATTAGTATGTATTTTTATATATTTTATATATATATATATATATATATATATATATATATATATATATTTAAAATGTTTAAGATTTTGAATATTTTACTTATTGTATTTAACAAGGTAATGGCTGAAAATAGGTCCTTGTGGCCTTATTGACTATTTGATTAAGCAAATATACATAAAATTAACCAAATAAAGCTTTAAAAAACAAGTGCATTACACATAACTCCACTCCATTGTATAAGGCATCACAAAGCACATTGCAAATAAGTAGTGTGTAGTGCTATAAAAATGGTTTGAATTTCAGAGCTTCAGTGCCGAATGCTATAGATGAAACAGATGAAGAAAAGCAAACTGTCTGAAGAAGGAAGTCTGCAAGATTGCTCACTATAAAGCAGAAAGCTGCAGGATGCAAGAAGATAGGATGTTAGAGGAGATTGCCTGATACATTGTGCCAGGAGGTGACACATGCAGGACAGCAGGCTGTAACATGTAAACTGCAGAATATTACATGCAATACCAGGTAACAGTAGCCGATCATCAGCTGGTAGTGGACATGTGCAAAAGAGGTATGCAGTATGACAATGTCTTTTGTGAAAACATGTGCACTAGTGCATATAATATGCAATACTGGCAGAATGAACACACATAACTAGGCATAGGACAGAAAACACAGGTAGTGGTATATTATATAGCAACTGTAGGCAGTAGCCCATGCAATATCATATATATAGATACAGCTTTATGCAGTGTGGGTACAGAGATTGTAACACAAGTTTCATGGATAGGCGCTACTACACAAATGCATTAGACACTGTGGCATACATTTTGGGGGGACATTCTACACTGTTGTAATAGTAGCAAGCATGTCAATGTGGCATGTTACTATAACCAGTGTAGACAGTGCAGATAAAAGCATACACAATGTTTTTTAGGTTTCCATTGCCAGGTGAGGTCAGAGGAGGTTCTGAGAGCAATGCCACTCCAGGTGTACCCTAGGCAGGTGCCACAGAGAACAACTAGCAATACATCATAATATAAGGGATGCCATCATCTTGTTCAAATCTGAGTAAGTGGTAAAATGTTCATGTAACACTCATGTCTGCAAAGACATACATGGGAAACACAGGCAGCTGGACCCACAGCAGGAATTTTGCATACAAGAATTGTGAAGGCACCTAAATGATGAAGACAGAAAAATGGAAGCAGGACACACACACATGGGAAAAGCCGTAGAGGTGGACTGAGTAGAAAATAAAAGTGTAATGAGAGGCAGCCATAGAAAACCAGCAGGAGGAACATGCAAGATAAGAAGTGAACAAGAGCAGTGGGCAAACAGATATCAATGTCATGGACAGAATTTTTTTATTGTAAAGTACATTTTTCATTCTTTGTGAGGGGGGAGGGGTAGACAGCAATGGTGTTAAGGTAAGAAGTAGGAGAGGAATAGCAGGTTAAGACAATGACATGTTAAGTGTTTTAATGACAGGATAAAATGATCCAGGTAGAGTGGTACACCTATGGGTCATTCATCTTCTGAATTTTTTGGAGAGTACTCAGCCTACCATATGTGCCATTCCATAGATTTCATCACTAGTCCTCTTTATGGATCCAAAGATGGCTTAAGACATCTGTTGGAAGGTCCATGATTTATTCTGAATGGAATTATACAAGGTAACAATCCATTTATGACACAATTCAAGGGCATTGGCAGCTATAGCTACAGCCTGAAAAACATCTTAAATTGAATCTCACATGAAATTTCTAATGAAAAGATAATCCTAGGTGTTGTTAATTTTCATTGGTAGATTATCTACACAAAATATTTATCAACTAGCCTAAACTTATTGGGATTGGCTCAATTAATTTCATGCCTCACACATTATAACCACCCGAATAACATTGGCTCAATTCTCGACTGGATTTTGCTGTCTGATTCCACTAAGTATGTCTCCAGTGGCACCCTCTCTGACTCTCTCAGTGATCACCTCCCTGTAAATGCAATGGTAAATGGTAACAATCAAACAAACAAATTAGAAATTTCTTGTCTGTAACCTTACAAATTTTAACCCTGATGCATTTAGTAGAATTCTAAGCTCCTTTAACTGGTCCTAGCTGAAAAAATAAATTCACTCACAAAAGTTACTACTTATTTAACTTTTTCCCCTGAAAAAGTGTCAATATAGTGGGCTTCAATAACAAAAAAAATATGTAAAGAATAACCATAATGTTTGGTTATCCACTCAAAGCAGGTACCTAATGTATGAAAGAGATAGGGCTTGGAAACAATGCTGAAAATATAGATTGCCCCCAGAACCTACAACACTTTAAAGAACTACACAACTATTAACATCAACAAACTAGGATGCTTTGCTATTTCTTTTTTTTTGACATTTCAGTTTCATATGTATGTAATCATACTAAAAGACGGATTATCCTTGGAGATGTCAACATAGATTGGACAGAAGTCACAAAAAATCAACCCTCATTAAATATAAATCTATTCAATTATACACAGCTTATCAATGAAGTAACTAGACCCAGCAAAACAACAGCTAGTGGTTCCATCATAGACTGGATAATACCCTCACACCCAAACAAAGTAGCTTCAGCAGGGACTCTACCTCAAACCATAAGTGATCACCTCCCAGCATATATAATACGTAAATCCACCCTAGCCCCAGCCAGCACCAGTACAGACTAACTAGAAATATCTCCAGTTTCAACCAGACAACTCTAAATGACACCCTGGTACAAGTAAACTGGAGCATTCTCAAAGTCCTCCCACTTGATGAAGCTGTTGAATTCTTTAATTCAACCTTTTTAGATATCCTAACAATCTAGCCCCCATACAGCAAAAAAGAGTTAAAAACAACAATGCTACCTGGCTTACTCATCTCACAAAACAACTGATGTCTAAAAGAGATAAATGTTGGCAGCTTTGGCAAAAAAACAAAGACCCCCAATACCTCCTACAATTCAAACAACTTTGTAATGAAGCAAAACGTGCAGCAGTAAAAGACAAAAAACAGTTCTATCTAACCAAAAATGACATAAACAAAACCCTAAGAAATTCTGGAACACATTCTCAACACTACTTAACCCATGATCGAGTAACAACCCCTGTCCTGCCCCAGACAAATCCCCCACAGAAATTGCCACAATATTCAACTCGCATTTTATAGACTTCACTGCTAAACTTTCAGAAAACTTCCCTCGAATAAGTATAACAGCACACTCACCAAATATAAACTCCACACTATATTTCTTCTCCCCTATCCCTACCTCAGCTACCTTGAAACTACCCCTTAAACTCAAACCACGTACTAATGTGCCTGATAACCTACCCCAACATACCCACAGCTTATCCAGTTAGCATGCTTATCAACAGATCTCTCCAAGAACAGCAAGTACCCACTATCAGGAAAAAAGCTTATATTCTCCCACTCCATAAATGCAGTCAAAACACAGATTTCACCAATTTCTGACCCATAGCAACCCTTTCCCCTCTATCCAAAATTCTAGAAAAATGTGTCCACAATCAACTCCTAAAGCACCTCCTAGACAATAAAATCTTGTCCCCGACCCAACATGGTCTCAGACCTGCACACAGTACCAGCACTGCCCTTATATCATTCTTGGACACTGTAAACCATGCAAAAGACACAGGGAAAATTGTGTCCTCTTTATTCCTCGACCTATCAAAGGCATTTGATACTATCTCACATCCCCTACTACTCACTAACCTAACCTAGGAATATAACCCCCCCCTACCTTAGATTGGTTCTCTAACTGCCTTACAAATAGACAACAATCAACAAAATGGGACCAGTATGTCTCACCTTATCTCCCAATATCAACAGGAGTTCCCCAAGGATCTATACTTGGGCTCCTCCTTTTCAGCATATATGTTAATAACTTCCACTCTTCCCCATCCCAAACCTCACTTATTCAATATGCAGACAATTCCACCATCACCTGCTCTGCCTACTCCACTAGTGAACTCCAAAAACTAACTCAAATCGCCTTCTCATCCACAGAAACATGGATCACCTAAATTTTAACAAAACCAAACTCTTTCTATTCACCCTTAAAAGATCTGGTTCCTATTAGCTTGTTGAACACACAAAAGAGTGAATGCTCTTTGATCGATAACTAATAGATGAAACTACAAAAACTCAAATGGCTGTAACAGCAATTTTTTCCCCCAGGGAAAAAATATCGCTATTCCCCAAAAAAAAAAAATCATATCCACAAACAAAATAAAGGTGGGGAGGTCTTCACCCTCCACACTCCCCTACTTAAATATACTAACTCTGACATTGCACCACAGTGGAGCAAACTGCAAAGTCCCAACAATGGCCCAGCAATTTTTTTCCCTGGGGAAAAAAAATCGCTGTTCCGGTCATTCGACTTTTTGTAGTTTCGTCTATTAGCTGTCAATCAAAGAGCATTCACTCATTTGAGTGTTCAACAAGCTAATAGGAACCCAAAAGATCCACCCCCATAAACAGGTCAGAATTTATTATTCAGTCTCAGGACAGTGCTGTCATCAAAGTAGTGCCCCACGCTAAACTCTGCCAAGGTAACTCTAGATACCACTTACCTCTTACTCTGTCTCCTATATGGATGCCCTAACATGACCAGCCTTAACTAGTCTATCTCAGTACATTGACTCCCAGAATGTCTAAATGATATGTTGTGTTTCTCGTGTCACTTGGATTAATCTCCAACACTGAAATAGCTTCCGTAATTCCACATTTTAACTTTATTAACTACTTGGCATAGAAGAACAAACTCATAAAGGACTGGACATTTTTTTGGCTTTGTCTTCTTTCTGCATCATTCTCTTTTCAGCGCAGCCTTCTTTTTTCTGCTGGTT
>NC_056726.1:396084615-396139615 GCF_019279795.1 Protopterus annectens
ATAGACTTGGAAGGGGCTCGGACTGCGACGTCCGCAGGCACGTCAGTCATGACGTGCCTGCTGGGCTAAAGCCTAAATGCTGCTGATTGGTTGTCGCTCTCTTCCTGGGCTTTATGAGCTGGGAAGAGAGCGAGAATCAGTCAGTTCAGTTTAGTTTAGGATCCGATTAGGAATCGAACTTTCTTTTTTTTGGTAATTGTCTTGTGATCATCATTGTATTTTTTTTTTCATTTCTATTTGGAGGGATTATTGGGTTATCGTTTGGAGTGAAGAAGATGGAAGAAGAAAGAAAGTACAGGGTGCTGCAGAATTAAGTAAGTAAATTAAATTATGAGGGACTCTCTTACTTGGTTCATGAACTTCACTTCATTTATTTGTGGTGGTTATGGTTTTAATGTGTGACGTCACATGCAACTTAAGATGCAAATTGTCATGAAATACTTACAGCAGATCTCATAGTACCATTATGTGCATAATATTTAAAAAAATTTAATCCTAGGCTATTTCTATTTGCATTATACTACAATTGTATGTGGATTAAATGCGATGAGCAGCTGGAAAAATCCGCACAAGATAACACTGCAGTCTGCATGTTGTATTTAGCTGTTTTATTACCTCATAAAGATACGTTTGTAGAATAGCAGGAAAGTACACTATAAGGGTTTGTATATCACAGTTAGTAATTTGTTGCTTATGTTTTAAATAATGTGTGGCCATCATATTATTCTGGATCCTGTTCATCTGCTGCCAGCCTAGTGATGACAGATTGAGTGCAGGATGTGATGATAGCTTAAAATCTTTGTATTCCCGTCTAAGATGTCTTTTGTTGTCTAGTTTATCTTGTGCTCAGGTTTTGTTTGAAAATAGTTTTTCTTCCACTCACTCAGTGTTTCTTTTTGTAAGAAATAAATATAATACCTTCATGACCAGTTATCACTGCAGAGAAAGATAGTGCAAAATGCAGAAAGGTACTCTGATTGAAATGTTAAGTCTGAAAGCTCTACTCAGTGATATCAAGAATGCCTTAATTGGGGGCGTGGCCAAGGATGAACACAGGATAGCAGCAGATTTCTTCAGCTCCACCAATTTCACAGCACTGACAGGAAATAATTACTTTAAAAAATTAATTTATGAAGTAATTTTCTTTCTAAATATGTTTGGAATATATATTTCTTGAATAATATCTAAAAAAGAAAGATAATGTTAATAATATTACTGTCAGAAAACACCTTGGAAATTTTTCTGTCAGCTCCTCTGTTTGAAATGAGTTCCAGTAAGACAAATTCTCTAGATCCCAGCATCAAGAAAGAACTTCAGTCTCTGATATCTACAATCCAGCAACTTACTGCCAAAATGGATAAACTGGATACTAAAATTGATACCTTCATAGAAAAAAACTACAAAACAAATAGATTTGTTACATATAGACTTGCAACAACAGAAGACTCAGATTACAGGCATAGAAGAGACTGTAAATGACATGGAGAATAGAATCCAAGAAGAAGAAATCAACATTGAGTTTTTGCTGAAACAGAACACACATCTACAAACTAAACTTGATGACCTGGAAAATAGATCTAGGCGTAATAACATTAGGATTTTTGGACTGCCAGAAAATATAGAAGGTAACAATATTACGTCTTTTTTAAATACATGGCTCCCTAAAATGTTAGACTTGCCAGAAGCATTTTCTTTTGGTATCGAAAGAGCCCATAGATCCATATCTAATTCTAACTCTAACAAAAAGTATCCTAGATCAGTTATAGTTAGATTTCTATCATCTTTTGATAAAGAGATGGTACTTAAATCTGCTTGGGCTAAAGCACCTGTTAAAATTAATGAGGCAACTGTGCATTTTGACAATGACTATTCTTCCTTGGTAATAACTAAAAGAAAAGTTTTTCTGCCATTAATAAGAGAGCTTAAGAAAGCACAGTTTAAAACCTACCTTCTGTTTCCTGCCAAAATAAAAATCTTTCTTCCTGATGGCCCTAGAATTTTTGAAGACTTAGACTCTGCATTGCTGTTTATCAAAAAAATAAGATTTTGGATAAAATAGAGGAAATGGAATGGGCTAGTCCTTCATTAAAGAGGTTGGCAACAGAAGCTTCATGGAAGACTTCAGAGAAGAAAAAAGACTAAAAAACAAATGACTTGTTCTATGTTTTTTCTTTTTTTTTTTCTCTCTCTTTTTTCTTCATTATTAATCTTTTTAAATACAGTTACTGCATTTTCAGAAAGCCACAAATATTCTGAAAAAGATTTAATCAAAGTTATTTTCTGTGTACAAAGAACTGTTTTTGTTTCATAAATAGTCAAAATATCTGAGGAACTAATAACAAGCTATCAATCAATCTGTTTCTCTTTGTGACAAAGAGACCCAAGGTTAGTAATTTGATACATTTTTTTTCTTTCTCTTTTGTTTTAAATAATGACATTCTTTTTAGATTATGCATTCAGTAAGGGGTGGAGGAGGGCAGGGAGAGAAGTGTAATGAAAATATGATAAGTGGAATAATAACTTATTAATTCCTTTTAAAAAAAGTATATATGCTGTTTAAATACTGTTGCTAATTATTTTGCCATGATTCTATTGCTTATACTTGTTTACAAATAATCTCTCATGCTTTAATTACTAATAATTGGAACTAAATAGTAGTAAATATTGTTTCATATCTATCTTTATTAATATAAACAGTAAGTAATATTCCACTGTAGATACTTTTTATAGCTTCCTTTTTTATTTTCTATTTCTTCTCTTACTCTCTTTTTATTTTCTACTCTCTTTTTTTTCTTTCTCTCTCTCTCTTTTTCTTTCATATAAGTACATTTACATGCTTTTGATAATACTGATACAGGTATAAAATAAGATTTGTATAAAAAATTGAATAGGGGCATAAAAAATTAGTTGCATTATATATTGATAACTGTGGGCTTAGTTTCACTGTCATAGAGACTGTAATAACTTGTAAAATACTTTGCGAAGGTTTTGCTCTGTTTAGTTTCATTTATATTGCTAAATGAATGTCAGTCACTTGCATTTATCAAAATTCCCGCCAGAATGTTAAGGGAGACAATTTGGGATGTGGGTTACCACGTGGATAGTGTCCTCGAGTTGTTTTAAAAGCTTCAACTCTCAGAATTCACGCAGAGAAGCTGAATGCAGTCAATTTGAACTTTGACCCCTGAATTCACACTGACACATCGCAGATTCAAGAAGAACACTCTACCAGGAAGTAGAACTGCTGCAAATGTGACTCTGCGATGGAAAATGAACTCTTTAACATTTAAATGTGAGTTATTTTTTATAATTACTTACTTATTCATGTTATAATTTATAAAATATGAAAGTTATAATGATTTTAAATGATTCAGTATCCCATAGTAAGCAAATGTGATATTTTAGAAGGCATAGAAAGAAAAACATGTATATATATGTTTTTGAAAGTTTACTTGACTGCAACATATTAATGTATGTAAATACTTATGATTTGAACATATTCAATGCTACAATTCATTTGACTTATCTAACTGACAAGCATAAATATCATTATGATTTTATTTTAGAAGAAGTTGTCATGTGACATATTTTAAAGCAGCAGTTCAGATATATAAAATACAGATAGCTTTCTTCACAATAATGCAAGTATATCTGGGAATTTACATAGCTATTCAGTATGATTTGTAACCATTTTTATGAACATAAATATTTTATTTTACTGGCAATAATAAGTATGAGAAAAAAAAGCTTTGATGCAAGTAATTTAAAGTCTTTTAGAAGCTGTTAACTGCATTTCTATGACAGAAAATAGATATATCCTAATATATGTAATGTCTGAACCATAATAGCCTAAGTTATTGACTCTAAATGATCATCAGAACTTATTTTTACAAACTTTGAATAAATTAATTTGTAGATATGCCCTCTTTTTTTTCTTTTTCTCTTTCTCTCCCTCTCTCTCTCCCTCTCACTTCTTTTATTTCTCTCTCTCTTCTTGGTTCCTAATATCAAGTTTATTTGAATGCTATTTGATTATAAATGTATTATATTAAATAGATGTACATAGCAGTATGAATTGTTTTTAAAAGTTTCTATTTGTTTATATGATGCTGATTTATCAAATGTTTAGCTTTGTCTTACTAGATAATCTAATTGAAAGATGTTAACTTTAGTTAATAATAATTAGTATTAAATTGACAAGGTGGCAGCTGAGGTACTGCTGCTTAGGGTAGGGGGTTAACTTGAGTGGTATGTGCTACTCAAAGTTGGAGTTTTTAACTCCAGGCTGGGTGCAAGGTTTAATCCTTATATTATTTTCTTCTGTTTACTGTTGTTTGTGTATAGTTCTGACATCCACAATATATTTTGTAAGCTCATTGTCACTACAAACAAAATTGAAGCTTATACAAAATCCCATGAGTTTCAATAAATACAGCTATATTTAAAGGTACACCTAAAGGAGGAGGTATAACATTATTTATTTTGTTAATTCTTATTCTGATTATAAGTTTTATATGTTTTAAAAATGCCAAATGACTTCTCTAAAAGGAAATTCTTTAAACATTAATGGACTGAATAATCCATGTAAAAGGGCAAGCTTAATAAGATACATTAATTTACATAAGGCCAACTTAGTATTCCTTCAAGAAACACATCTCCTGAAAAAAGATATTGATAAATTAGCCACAAATAAATATACAGTATTAGTTAGTTCAGAGCACACTCAGAAAAAAAGAGGAGTGGCTATTTTATGGAATAAAAGTATGCCCATTCCTAAAACTATTAAGTCTTATGAAGATGATAAAGGAATGTTTTGTATGGTTACAATACAAATTAATGGAAAGACATATACATTAATCAATGTATATTGGATACCAGGAATTGGTATTAATACAGTGAAATACCATCTTAATAAGATCATATCATTCTCTATAGGAGATATTATTTTAGCAGGTGACTTTAATTGTATCCTACATGAAAAAGATACTACTACTATAGGGAAAAGGAAAATTACATCTAATGCAAAACATTTAAAGGATTTTGTTAATTCTTATCATTTAAATGATATTAATAATCAGATAGACTCAAAATCATTACCATACACCTTTTTTTCTAACATATTTATTTCTAACCAGATGGTAACAGAATTAATTAACTCTAAAATCATTTTGTGTCCTATATCAGATCATAATTCAATTGTCTTTGAGTTCATGATAAAAAGTACTTACAATGTTCAGATCAAAAGGATACAAGCATACTTAACTCAATTAAAAGACTATAAAGATTATATACTTTCAGAAGTGCAACATTTTTTAGAAATAAATAATACTCCTGAAGTCTCCATTGTTTATGTTTGGGATGCTTTAAAATCATATCTATATGGACAAAGTATCAGATGGTATAATAATAAAAGGAAATCTTGGGATAAGGAACTATTAGATATTCAAAGTAAACTAGAATCTTATAAGCATAATAATAAAGAAAATATTATGGACAAAAAAGTAATTGAAGAAATAAACAAACTAAATGAGAAATACAAAGAAATTTTAACTCATAAAGTTAAAATAACTTTAGAGAAATACAAGTTTTTGTCTTACTCAATAAGTCCCAACTACTTACATAGACTTAAAAATAAAACAAAAAGGTTGAATAAGCAAAATCTTATCAAAGAAATTTTCTCTCTAAGGAAAAAGAAGAATGTTTCTAGTCTACCAGAAATATTAGATGAATTTAGAAATCACTTTCACAAAATTAATCATAATAACATTAACATGGAACCTAAAGATAAAATAAAGGAATTTATAACTACAAACATGAATAAAAAACTTAATAAACAACAGACTAAACTATTGGATAAAAGTATTTCATATACAGAGGTTGTTACACAAATAAACAAGCTTAAATCAAACAAAGCACCAGGTAATGATGGTATTATACCAGAGATATATAAAATTCTTTCTAAAAGTACATGCTCATTAATACATAAGGTTTTTATTTTGGCCCAAAATGAGCTAATAACTCCCCCATCTTGGCAATACACATTTATTTCGCCAATTTTAAAACCCAGTAAAGATCCAACTAGATGCACGTCATATCGACCCATTTCATTACTTAATGTTGATTATAAAATGTTTATGAGTATTTTTGCTGATAGATTGAAGACAATCATCCCAGGCATTATAGATATAGATCAGACAGGCTTCATTGTAAATAGAAACACTTTTGATAATATAAGGAGAACTCTAACATTAATTGATTTTGCAAATAGGAGAAAGAAAGATTTAACACTTATTAGTCTCGACATAAGTTCAGCATTTGATTCAGTAAGTTGGGACTACTTGTTTATCTTACTGAAGTGCACAAACTTTTCAGATGCATTTGTAAATCTGATTGAACATTTATATAAAGGAGCATTGGCTTACATTAAGATAGGAACATATGTCTCACAAAAATACCCATTTTAAAAGGTACAAAACAAGGGTGTCCACTCTCTCCATTATTATTTACTTTAATAATGGAGCCTTGGGCTAATCTGATCAGAAACAGTACTGATATAGAGGGATTTGAAATAGATGAAAATACAACATCTAAAATTCAACTTTTGCAGATGATGTTTTAATTACATCAGCAGGATCTAATTCTTCTATGCAGTCCCTATTTGATAAAATGATGAATTTTAAAAATATTTCTGGTTTAATATTCAATGAAGAAAAACTAAAATACTACCTATATATACACGAAAAAATGTTCTCATTAGTGATTTTAGTAAATATATTCCCAATTCAGGTCAGATAACTTATCTAGGTATAATATTAACTAAAGATATCAAATCTATTATACATAATAATTATAATACCTGTCTTCTTAATATACAAAATCTTTTCAATACCTGGAATAATATGTTTTTTACTATGGAAGAGAGACTTACAATTATTAAAATGATAATATTCCCCAAGATATTATACTTAATACAATCAATAATACTCCCACCTACAAAAATAATTATCAAGAAATTGAATACACTAATGTTAAATTTTCTATGGCCACCCAATAGACCTAGGATTGCATTAAAGAAACATACTAATAGCTGGTCTCAAGGGGGCATTTCTTTTCCAGACTTTAATTTATATACTATCTCTTCTATTATAAAAGTTATTACTTTGTTAATAGATCAGTCATATGTTGCAAAATGGAAAGATTACTGGGAACTAATTAGTATTCACTTCATGAAAATCTCTTTAACACATAAAAATATGATTGTAAATAACTCCATGCTATGGTTACTAAAAGAATTTTGTACATCACCTATTACACCAAAATATATAGTTAGTTATCCATTAAACATTATTATTAGTTATCGTAATTTTATATTCATGCATCCTAAGTATAAGGAATGGAATTTTATTATATTTCCTATAATGTATACACAAGGTATGCTTTTGTCATCCACTTCTGAAAGAACTCATTTAGTCACAGAAAATGATCTAAAGTACTGGTATCAGTTGCTATCTGATAATAAAGTTAAAAATTTAGACTTCTTAAAACAAGAATTTGATCTGAGAGAAACTTGTTGGTTAGAAGTTCAAACCTTTAGACAACATCTCATTAATAAAATTGATTTAATGTCTATAACAGTTAAATAATCTATTCCAACACTGATTGATTACTTGATATTAAATTTACAACATAACATTTCTGATAAAGGTAAGCTTTCATACATACATAAAATTATTAGAGAAGAAACTTATTACAATGTAGATACCTATTGGAACTATTTCACTTCAATTAATGGTGAATTACCAAATCAACAAGATAAACAATATATATTGGAATCTGCCTATAAAACTACTTCTTCCATTATCTGGAGACTTTTTACTTGGAAATTTTTACATAGATCCTTTTATACGCCTTTGATGATGAATAAAATAAATAATAAAGACACTCTATGTAAAAGATGTAATGTAGAAATTAATGCTGATTGGGCACATATGTTTTATGACTGTATAAAATTGAAAGAATATTGGAAGTCAATCAATGATTTTTTGCAGGCTCTTTTTACAGATAATTTCATTATTTCTAAATCTCATATTATTCAACACTCCTGTACCTCAAAGTGTTAAAAAGGTTAAGCTTCCCTTGTTATGGTCTATTCTAGCAGTGGCTAGAAAAATAATAACCAGAAATTGGATTTCAGATACACCTCCTTCGTTTAATGAATTTAAAAATGTTATGACTGTAGTGTGCCATATGGAATTGATGACAATAAAATCAAGAACTACTAGAAAAACATCTTACTATATTATATGGGATACTTTACAAAATTTGTTAAAAAAATCTTAACTTCAATAGCATGGTATTTTAGTTTAATTAATTGATTTGATTGTAGTGGATGTCTTTGTAAATACTTTGGTTATTTTATTGAATGTTATAACCATTTCTATTTTAATTACTTGTATAAAATTGTTATGATATTTATTTTGTATGTTAAAAACAATATACTTGTTTAAAAAAAAAAAAGAATGCCTTAACTGATGCACACTTTGTAGGTGAATACCATTTTATGAAAATGATTGCTGTTGTCCCAGATTAACAGATCAAAAAATAGTTTCCTAATCAGTCCCTCATAGTAAACTAAACCACTAACGCTATTTGTTGGGGGGGGGGCATGTTTCCCTGCACACCCGCAATGCACTCACATAATCACAATACCTTTATTTTACAAATCTAAGTCATACATCTTCAGGGTAGAGAAAATGGCTAATCTGTATTCTTTGCAGAAGTTGTCCTAACAGTGAAGTTTCAAAACATAACAGAGATGTGCAGAGATGCAGAAGGGAGGAGGTTCCACTGTAAAATATACCTATTTCAAATTGCTGTGAAAGGAACCAGTTCTGCAAAACTGTATTCAATGCCATTTCAGTAGCAGGATATATCATCATTCTTATATTATATATCCAAATGTAATGCTATGTGGGGGTCGGAGGATGTAAGGTTATGCCTCAAAGAGTTTGCCAGTACAGCTCATAAAGATAATTGGCAGAAGTAGAATTTAGATGGACAACCTAATTTAACTGAAGGGTTTTTTATTTCTGTAACCTGTGACTCAAACCAGCCTTGTGCTTTACTGTGAAGTTGCCTAGTCTAAGTAAGAAGTTTTATGTAAATGTTTATTTTATTTCTTACCATTGTTTTTCACCCTTTATGGGAAGGAAGGGATAGCTTCTGGACAAGAACATTTACTTTTTCATAGATTAGTACTAGGTTAACTGTCCTCTGGGGCCATTTTAAGCCTTGCCAATTACCCCTTTGATTTATATTTTGTTGTTTTACCTTTAATTTTCACTGTTTGTTGTTAGAAAGGGATAGGTTTTTAGACAGGAAACTCTAGGCATCCTAAAGGACATAGTCAGCTATGAAGTCACACAGACTGCAGATAGGACAATCCCTATTCCTGTGCCAAATAGGCTCCATTTTAAGAGGTATATACCCATAAAACATGCCTGAGCCCCAATTGATGGAAATGGACACGCTTGTTAAATATTTAACTTCTCTGTTATGGCTGCACTGTTGGTTGCAGAGCTAATATTACCTGTAATGTTTGTTTTGTCACATACCTGTTTGTTTATATCCTGGCTGGCTGGTGTTGCTAGGGCAGTTTTACTGTGAAATAAGTACAAGGCGTACACATGCTTTTGAAAGTTATTGATGAGTCTATTTGTCATTTGGTTGATGGGCATGGTGTACCATGTATGTTGGATACTTTTTGTAGATCCTTTACCTGGATGATTCAAGGAGCCTGTACAGAGTCTGCATTAGAACTACATTTTAGACAAGTATGCTATAGAATATTTTAAAAGGAGATCACATGGTAATCCTTCGCTACGAAGTTGTGTGTGTGTGTGTGTGTGTGTGTGTGTGTGTGTGTGTGTGTGTGTGTGTGTGTGTGTGTGTGTAATTTCCTATAACAGACTGAGATAATGTCAATAAGCTGAGCAGATTGCCTTTCTTTTTTATTGTGTCTATGTGGACATTGCTAAAATTGATTAAATGTAAGATTATAAGATTGTAATTCAAACAAATTCAGAGTTAGATATTCCTGGAGGATTTCTTATAAGGTTGTTCAAGGCTACATTTGCAAGTAACTTGGCTACAATTCATGCCACATTGCACTGAAACAGCCATACTTTATACACATCTAGTTCACAATATTGATAGATGAGAAGGTCAAACAGCTAAATATTGAGCCAAAATTATTGACTTTCAGAAAGTTCAAAACAAAATTAAAAGTTTGTAGGTAGCCAAAGGCAAACTGACTATTGCATTTATAGAACAGTGAGAATCAAGGTGGATGTCTAGATATAATGGATAGCAGACCAGACAGCAAGTGGATTATCATTACAGGACACAAAGAGCATCAACGTGGGCTATGATATGTGACCGATACACCCATGAGGATGGCGATCACCAGTGGATTAGGAGGAGACAGAAAGGCTTAGATATGAGCCAATGGATAATATGAAATATACGCGGGTTCAACCGGTGCTGGGAGATGCCAGTGAGCAGCAGAAATGATATGGACAATGTTGCGACATTTACCACAATACAGATGGGGCCATTGTACACAGGATTTGGGATTTCAATGGCCATGGCACGTTACATTTTCATTTTTAACGCATTGCCGCTACTTTTATAATTGATTATTCCATTAGCAAGCATCGAATAAAAATTTTCAAAAGAGTTTTATTGGCTTAAAGGAACCATAATTTGTTACGTGTTTACAATAAAAAGAACTTAACCCTGCTTGCTTTTGTCTTTTTATCCATATATATCCATAAAATTTTTGTCTGTCCTGATATCCGAAATTCGCAATTTACCACATATGTACACATATTGGGTGTTCAGGAGATAGTCCGATAGAAACAGTGCCTGTCTTCGTCCAGCCTACTACTGAGTTGCACAAGACCAATAGGCCACTTGTTGCTAAGACCAAGGATACAGTGAGGACACTGAGGAGAGGGACTACTACCAAATGTACATCTGAACACATATAGGACACCGAAGGCAAAAATACACTTAAGTATAAGAGGACAGAACAGATAAGCACAGACCCCAGGAACAGGACACAAACAAACAAAAAGAGATTCAAAGGGGACATTGGAGGATTAGATTAGGGGCAGATAGAGGAGAGTTTCATTATGGATCAACAATAGGTCTCCATCTCTCAATGGATTGATCAGTAAAAGGAAATCAAGAAAAAGAGGCTATGAAGCTATGAAGGTTTTTTGGCTTTGTGGCCAGTTAGGTCTTTTTGTCCAAAAAGATATCTTGTGCATGTTTGCATTTTTATGTTGTGATAGTTTCCATCTCAATGTTTTTTATACAACTTTATTTATTTTCATAATTTGAATTATTTAGAATAATAATTTTGTTTGAAATGCCAGACTGTTTTATTGAAATGTATTGGAATTTTATATATGACTTTTTTACATGATTTTTTCTAATGATATATATTTTCTTGCCATGATATTTAAATAATGGACAGGATTTTTAAATATTTTTTTTGAATAAGTTACAGACAGTTTAGTTGCATAGGTTGATGAAGCTCATGTACCACCCCTTTTTTTATACTACCTGTTTACTTACATACCCTGCCTGCTGATTTTATTATTGCATCATTATTGGATTTCATTTAGACTTAAGGTTGTGTTAAGACTGTTATCCCTCCATTGTTTTTTTTAACGGTACGTTTGTTTTTAACTATAAAATTAAAAGTTTGTAGTACATTAAGAAAATACAGAAATAACTTTGTCATAAAACGGTCTGTGTTGTATGTACATGTTAAGCATCTTTGTGTTGTTGTATAACTAAGCAACTGGTAGAATTTAACACTAAAAACACTGCACAGCCATTGTGAAGTCTTTGAAACGCAATTTATTGTAAACCCACGAGAAAGCGTTATTTTTTGTTTAAAACAGCGTAGTAAACTTCATACCTCTCAAGTGTACCTCATTACGAGGAACATACCTCATTTGGGGTCTTAAAAAGTTCATGTTCCTCGCAGTTCCACATTGAAAGAGTCTGTCAGAGTGTCACACATTCAGTGAGAATTTTTTTAAATGAAATCCATGGCAAATAGAAATTAATCATATTAATTCATTAAAGGATCTTCTTTATAAGTTAAAACCAGCATATTTTAACCATCCTATGACCTTCCTAGTTGAAGTTGTTAGTAAGCCACATTAGTATGTGTTCCACATTTTGCCCATTTGTTCCACATTATGAAGGTGACTGTTCCTCATTTTGGAGATGAAAGGTTGAGAGCTATGTAGTAAACTCACTCTCATTAAAAAAAAATAGAAAAAGTTGTTTTCCTTTTGACATATAATCTTCTCCATACTGTGTTTTAAACAAATGTACTGTTTCTTACTGGCAGGCATTTTTCATATGAGTTAATGTCAGTCAGTTTTCATGAATCACATTTTGTGGGGAGCAAAGGCAGGATGCAGATGAAGAAAGTGAACCACGGCAGTTAACTTTTCTTTTTGGTCACAAATACTGTAAAAACTCCTTTTTAAACATAACCAATTGCTAGATTGTGTCATTAACCTTGTGGATGCACAGCTCCCAGACTAGTGTATGTTGAGATGAATGGAATGATGTGGAAAGACAGATTTTGTTATTATCCTTGCAATGATGCTAGCAGTCATCAACCAGATATTGTCTATTTGATTTGTGAGGACAGCTGAGATGACAGGAAGAGTGTAATAAGATATGTATTATTATTTAAAATTATGCTGGCAGTGGTAAACCAGATATTTTGGCAATGTTTCTAGCTTTGTAATTTGCATGGCGCAACCTGGAAATGTGTGGTCAATTGTTTGAGTGGATTGTGGCTATGAAATAATATTATATAGCCATCAGATGTCAGACTGCAACTTATGGATGGGGGTTATGGTTGCCAGGGTGAATAACTCTTGTCATTTGCTCACTTTAAACCATCACTCTGTGGTTTGGCAGGACTTGTGTATTTGTGAGAAGTAAGATGGAGTACATTGGATACCTGATATGCACAGACAGAGTAGGTATAAATGCTGTGTTTACAAGTTGGAAAACTAAGCAACAGTGATGAGCATTTCTGCAATATTCTTAGGTTCACTGACAGGTGTTTTTGAGTTTCAGATTTCATACCCTACAGAAAAGTCATACTGATGCAAGACCTACTGCTCTTTCTAAGTTTGTAAGAGCAGCATTTAAAAATTGTTTATTTTTTGGACCTTTGTCCTACTTTTATTTATGGCCTTATCCAGATTTCTTGCTCTGAGGTTGAGAGTATATGAAATGTTTCAGGGGCTCAGGGCCATCAGCTGGAGACATTTCAAATTGCGACATACTTGTAAGTGTTCAAAGCAATGTGTGTATGTAACAATGTGTGCTGTGTAGACTATTCAGCATTTGCCATACTGACTGAACATTTATTTAATGTAAATAAGTATGTGAAGCATTGATCCCATTGCACCATAGCCACCCCGTCTTGTTGGCCACACCCCATCTTGTTGGCCACACCCCATCTTGTTGGCCACACCCATCCAGCTGTCTCCTGCAGCCCCCCTTTGATTTGAAGTCACCAGCCACCACTGCTGACATTTATTAATAACAGACTGGAATAATAATGATTTTTGCAACATTCATAAGGAAAATGTTTAAAATGTATGTTCATGAACAACATTTTTTACAGATTCTAAACAAACCTATCAGGAAACAGACTACATTGGATATTGTTTATGATCCTAAGGAGCTGATTGTTAGTTCATACCAAGTTTTACCACTATTGGTATGCAGTAATGATGGTGTTGTAAAAGTTAAACTACTGCAGGGTAATTTTACAAAATTGATGTCTAAAATAATGTACAGCATTTTAATAACACCACGCAGGACCTTTAGTTTTCTCCATTCTGGATTTTACTTTAGGATTTTAATAAAAGGCTATGTGGAAGCAAAATAGTCCCTATGAAAAACTAATTGATGTGATAGAGTTGGTGGAAACTCAGTAGAAGGAATGTGATGAGTTTTGAAAAGTAAATTGATTAAATACAAAAAAAGAAACAAACAAACAAACAAATAAATAAATAAATAAAATAAATAAATAAATTAATTTATTAAAATGTGTAACTACTGGATCTAGGTGTATAGGGTCAGTAGGATATAGTACATTAAGCTAAGAAACAGAAATATAAGAAATAGATATTCTATAAGAAATAGAACCAAGGGCAAACAATATCTTTGAAAACTGAAACTAATAAACTGGGCAGAAATTTTAAAAATAATGTAAGACTCGATCAGGAAATATTTGAAGAAAATTTATGCAAAGACATTGTGAACATAATAGGAAAACATTTTATAGATACCTAAAACGGGGTAGGAGTAAAGACATAAAACTCTGTGTGCAGATTCTAAAATTTATTTTCAAACACACTGATTCTTCTGCAAAGACGTTTGGCTCCACAAAGAGGAGATACATTATGATAGTGACATCTAGATAACATCAGACACTGAAATTAAATTAGATTATGTTGAAAAGTACAATGCAAACTGGACCCAAGCAAAGCACAGAGAGGAGATGGAATTTGGAATAATGAGTTGAGAACACTAGTTAACTTATAGTACAATTGCATCTGTTACTCACTAAGCTATTTAAGTAAGGGAAATTCCTTAAGACTGGAGATGTGCAATTGTTAAAGCTATCTTTAAGAGAGAAGGGGTTAGGACTAGCCCAATGTCATATATACACCCATAAGTCCACTTTCTTGTTGGGAAAAGTAATGGACAAGGTCATTTTGGATAAAATTACTGTCATAATTAGAAAGGTTGGGAGTGAAAACATATATCAGCATACACATTTTGAAAATTAGATCTATGTTCATCTGTGACAGGATGCTCTATAGTAAGAGAATAACAGCTATACATGAAAATGATGTCTATGATATAATTTATATAGACTATCTTCTGCCTTTGATAGGGCCACACACAAAATAATGAAAAATAAATTAGAACAATGTAACCTTGATAGGTCTTACAATCAGGACATGGTAAGTATCATACTGCAATTGACATGGGAAATTCTAGATTATAATCAGAATGTCCCACACTGTGTTGTGTCCTGGTCATATACTTGTCTAGTTGTATCATTCTCATTTATCTTTTTCATCTGAGGTGTTCTCTAGTCTATATACCAATGACTTGAAGATGGAAAACTGATTGCATCTGTTATAGACAGGACATGTCTGAAAAAGAACTTGACTAAATTAACCATATGGGCAGAAGAGAATAATATGTTGATAGATACATCAACAACTAAGCATATGACATGTAAATGGTATAGACTGAAGGGTGAATATTTAATACAGCATACAGTGACTGAAACTGTGGACTCATTTAATGACCTGGGTGTATGGGTATATCCAGCACTGAGTTTTTCTGATCATATGAGCCAATTGGTTAATGATTAATATAAAACTATAGGCTGTATAAAACAATCATTTACAAAGTCTAGGAAATCAGGCATGATGAAGTCATGATTTGTAAGTTATACTAGATCCAAATTAGAGCATGGAATTATATTATGGAAACCATATAAAACTTAGCATGAATAAACTGGAAAGAATGCAGTGGAAATATACCAAGGCCATCCATGGATGAGAAGTATTAACTTGTTATGAAAGATTAAAATATCTGAACTTGCATAGTATCTCATAGAGATATTCAAAAGAAGACCTTATTCAGCTACATAATGCATTTAGGGACACGTACCTCTGGAAAAGCTTGGGTTATCACAGAATAGTAGAAAATCATTGGACAGCCTGTGTGTGGGGATTACATAGGAATGAAAGAAGAGTGTATCTGATGCTTAGAATAAACTACAAAACTGTATTAAAGCAAGTGCAAGCTTTGAGATGTTCGAGAGCAGCTTGGATGCTTATTATAAGTTTGACTGTTTTGGTATATCATCAGGCTAGAATGATATTATTACCTGACATATTTGTATGTACATATGACTCTATAACACTTGATTGGATGGCAATTTTCTTGAATCCCAAATGACTGAATTCAACTGCCTGAAGAACTATTTTTGTTGAAAGAACTTTTATTCAAATGCCAAATAATAGAGACATCATACAGTGAAAATAACTCAACTTAAAATGTTTCAAAAATATTATTTGCAGGGAGGCTTGCCCCTCTGCACGCCATGTGGTGAGCATCACCTAATTTCTCTCCCCCTTTCTAAATATAATAACTCTGTGATCATACAATGGAGGAAAAAATAACAATACCACACAAAAGAATTCTCTGTTAATGTGCAAATGGATATTTACCAGCAGCAGTTCTGTACAGATAATTATAGTCAGAAGAGAAAGCTTTTTCATATATTCAACATATTCTACTTATATTTGGCAGAACTATTTCTAGTTATGTAACATTCAGCGAAATGATCTTTCATAGGTTCATAGGTAGGTACTAGGCTATCAACCCTGGGGCCTATACAAGCCCAGCCAAAAAGGTACCCTGGTTTTTGCCACCTAAGAAAATTATTTTCCTGTGCCACTGTCGAGCAGAGCCACAGAAGTGATCCTCGGGGTGAATTTCCTATTTCCCATCCAATCATCAAGATTTTTCTTGAAGAGTGTTAATGAGGAGATTTGTTTGATATAGATAGGTAGTTTATTCCAGAGTATGGGAAGTCTCTGGGACAGGAATCTATCCCTCTGGCATGTTCTGTTTATTGTGGTGACAAGGTTTAGGTCCCTAGAGCGTGTAGCTCAGAGGGATTGGGATTTCTTAAGTGGAGCATGTCCAACAGCTCTGGGTTTGACATAGCTTTGTATGTTAGGCAGAGATCATCTCTGAGTAGGCGATATGCCAGGGAGTAAAGCTGGAGTTTTTTGAGACGGTCTGCGTAGGGCACCTGTTTGAGGCCGGTAATCCTCTTTGCGAGGTATTTCTGTGGCCTTTCCAGTTGTTGTAGATGTCTTGTGAGGTACATACCAAAAGGGGCGTTGTACTCTATAATGGGTCTAATGAGTGATGAGTAGAGGGGAACAATGACTTTTTTTTCTGGATGAGAAACCTTTTGTGATGAGGTGTGCCATGTAGAAGAATTTCCTGACTACTGTGGTGATGTGATTATCAAAGGAGAGACTACTGTCCACCTGTGTCCCAAGGTCTCTTATCACACTTTCGGTGTTAAGTATTCTACTGCCTATGTTGTAGTTCATGGGTACAGAGTTTTTACCAAAGGGGATGACAATGCACTTTTTGGCATTGAGCTTGAGGTCATGGCTTTAACAACAGGCATCTGTCTCAGTGAGGCCCTTTTGTATGATGTCCACATTGTTAGGAGTTCTGATTATGGCTCCTAGTTTGCAGTCATCTGCAAACTTCATTAGCCAAAGACCTTCTGTGTTAGCTTGTACTTCAGAGAAGTAGATACCAAACAGGAGAGGACCCAGGACTGAACCCTGTGGTACTCCACTTATCACTGGTCTGAAGTCGGATTTGGAGTCTGCTACTTTCACTGTGTGGGCTCTGTCAGTGAGCCAGTTGGCAACCCATCTTGTGACATAGGGATTTATACCTAGTTTAGTGAGTTTATTTATAATTCCAGAGTGGGGGATGGTGTCAAAAGCCATGGCAAGATCTAGATAGGCTGTGTGAACCACCTTACCATTGCCTATGGCTTTGATGACTGCTTCAAAGAAGTCTATCAGGTTTAGGAGACATGATCTGCCTTTTACAAACCAAACTGGGTGGGGTCCAGAGTTTGGAGATTACCAATATCTTTGTTTATAAGTTCCATGATGATATGTTCCATGGCCTTGCAGACCAGGCTCATCAGGCTAATGGGGTGGCAGTTCCTGGGGTCCGTGGTGGCTCCCCCCTTGTGGAGTGGGATAAGCATCACTGTGCGCCATTCAGCAGGCACAAAGCCTGAGGTGAGGCTATGATTGAACATGGTACTTAGGTGGGGTGCCAGTTCGTTCTGTAGTTTGTGTAGAACGCAGCCTAGGATGTTGTCTGGTCCCATGGATGCTGTGTTCTTGGCTTTGGAGAGTGTGGTTTTTACCTGTGCAGCCGTGATTACAGGAACTTTGCATTCTTCCAGTATAGAGATGGGCTCTTTAGGAGGTGAGAGGGGGGTAAAGTTAGCACTGAACCTATCTGCCAGGATGTTGGCAATATCAGTTGGGTCTGTATATTTAGTGCGATTGTGCTGTAACTCAGAGCAGAACTGAGTGTTGCCATTGAGATTCTTGACATAGCTATAGAATGCTTTGTGGTTGTCTTTAGAATCAGTGGTGATTTTGTTTTTGTAACTAGCTTTTGAGGATTTTATTAGGGATTGCAGCTTCTTACTGAGGCTGACCAGGAAGCTCCTCCACTCATGGGATTTTACTCTCTTTTGCAACAGTTTCTTCCTTCTGTTGTACAGTTTGTTTATGGCAGGGGACCACCAGATTGGCTTCCTTTTTTTGGAGGATAGCATCTTGGTTCTGTTTGGGATAGCATGATCCATGCACTCATGTAAGTGCTTATAAAGTGCAATTGTGTAGGATTCAGTAGTCATAACTGTATTGTCCATCTGCATGGGTGTCATGAAGTTCACCACTTCTTTCTTAAGAAGCATGAAGTTGACATTGGAGAAATTTTTTACCATGGTTTCCTTAATGTGGGTGGGGGCAGGATGTGGATATCTAGGGTAATTAGCTTATGGCCGGATCAGACCAATGAGGCATTGACTTCAGGTGTGGAACACAGGTCACTCATGTAGGTAATGACTAGGTCTAGGATATTGTTGCCCCTGGTGGGGGTGTGGATAAGTTGATCCAGGGCATTGGAGTTTATGAATTCCAGAAAGTATTGAGCGAAGGAGTTGGTACATGAGTAGTTTTCCCAGTTAATTGTGGGGTAGTTGAAATCACCCATTATTGGGGTGTTTGGTTGAACCCTAATATTTTCCAGTACCTCATGAAAAGAGGAGTGGGAATCCTGGGGCATGGTGGGTGATCTGTAGCAAGCTACAATTTGGATTGCAGTTTTGCCCAGAGTTAGTTGCACTTGGATAACCTTGGCTGCATTATGCTGAGCAACTAGCCTGGAGGTGTGGATATCGTTAATGAATATGGACACACCTCCACCTTTGGTGTTCCGGTCCAGGTTACATGGCCGAAAAGTGTGGTATGAGTTATAGCCTGGTAGTGCAGGGGTGCTCTCTGGAGCCTTGAACCAGTTCTCAGTGACTGCACAGATATCGATGTTCTCCATTTTAAGGAGTACCTCGACTGAGTGCATTTTGAGATTTAGACTTCTAGCATTGAGTAGCATCACCATCAGTTTTTGCTTGCCTGTTCCTGTTGCGGTGGTGAACTTGTCATTTGAACCTTGCCTAAAAAAGGCACTTTAGGGGCGGCAAGAACCTTAGCCAGTATCCGGAATCCCAAGGGTAACAGGTGCAGGCCATCTCTGGCAAAGCATCATGGTCTGTCGACCATGTCATCCCAGGCAGACAGATACTGGATCCCTTTAGAATGGCACCAGAAGCTTAGCCAATTGTTGAAGTCAATCATTTTGTCCTTGTACTGCGGCATCATTCTGGGTGATGGCAAAATGCTACTCAGGGCTAGGGTCATACCTGCCTGGACTACAAGATTGGAGAGCTCTTCCATGTCTCTTTTCATGTAGTCCAGGGAGGTACGTCTCAGATCGTTCACGCCAACATGGACAATGACAGAGTCATATTTGTATTTGTTGTGGAGTGAACTGAGTGTGTGGGTTATGTGGCGGATCCTGGCATACGACAGGCAGCTGACAGTAACCTTCTCCTTATTTAGCCTGGTGAGTGGGACATCAGTGTGCCTGACTATAGAGTCACCTATGACTAGTGTGTTGGGTACGTTGTTTTGCCTTATTGGCTGTGGTTGAGTGGCACACTGAGTCTGCGGGCTATGTGTCATTTGGGTTGTGCTGGGGGGTGGAGGTTGCTTGCATTTCTGGTTGTATGGTGCAAGTGTTTACCTTCTCCTCTTAACTGTCAAGTTCAGTCTTGATTGGAGAGAGTTTTACCTCCAGTTTGACTAGATAAGTGCATCTCTCACAGGTTGTAGTGTTGGGTGGTAGGAGGAGAGGTTTGTCTGTGTACATGAGGTGATTCCTACATTGCCCCAAGATGCCCAGCTTCATCAGATAGACAGGAGAGAACACTGGGAGCTGACCCTTGGACATGCCTGAATAAAAAAATATTTTCCTCTAGATAAGTGAAGAAAGTGATTTCAAGAGCTGTTTTTCTCTAAGCAAGTGAGGAAAGTAAGTACCAAAACTGTTTTCCTCTAGGTAATGAGGAAGGGTGAGTGCTGTAGTAATTAATAGGTTATTTAGTGCTTACAAGTTCTGAACAAGTGCTGATCACGAATAAGCAAATTCAAGTCCTAAAACTAAGAATCTGTATCTGGACTATACTAGATACAGGAAAGGGGGGAAACAAGTGCAAATGCAAATCAAATAGTAATTAAGCTAAATTGATTTTCAAACATTTTTACATACACGAGTTTCTATTCAATAAAATTGTAATTCAGTCAAATGACAGACATCTGTATGGATGTATATATGTACTCTGGCAGCATATAGAACGATATCTTCAGCAAACTGGAATCATGGATTAGAGCTTCCTGCAGCATTCCATCTATGGCGGATGTGCAAAAAAAAAAGCACAATCTTGTCTTTAATATAAACAGTAGTAAGTACAACACATACAGTAGACATGATCATTATCAGTCTTGTTTTATGTCAAAACTAATGCATATTAAGGCAAATCTTTTCCACTGTCGAGATACAGTGACAATCTTTACATTTTACTTGCACCTTTATTATGCTATACTTTGACTTCATCTTTATTAAATTGTTTTATAACAAAACACCATTTACACAGCATGAAACAAATTAATCAAATCCAAGACAGAATAAATAAATAAATCATGAGACACATTCATATTAAAAATTTTGCTCCAGAATTGGATTAAAATACGGACATTATCCTACCTTGTTGAAGCCAATCAAAAAATAGGTTTTAAGTGCTCTGCAGAAGAAGGCAGAGACTCCCCAAACCACTGAGTTAGTAAGTTTCACAAGTGATTAGCATGAAAAGCAAAGTAGCATGTACCAGCAGTATCAAGATGTACCCGTTCGTTCCATTTGAAGCCTTAGGGAGGCAGAATAGAAAATTCTGGTAGAGTTATATGGCACAACCAGCTTCACCAATTAAGTGGGTCCCAACTCATGAATGGACAAATAACTAGCACCCTGATTTTATCGATACTTCTGAAACAAAACGGAAATGAGTGAAGGTTGTACAGAACAGGCATACTATGCTGGTAATGAGGCATACTAGCTCGTAGCCTGGTAGAAGAGTTCTACACCATCTGTAAATGATCAGGCTAAGGGTAGGAAGCCCCAGGCTCAGGGCATTACCGTAGTCTTGTTTAGAAGACACTAAGGCATAAACAACTACCATGTGCCTAATATAAGAATAATGACTGAGTATGAAAGAAGCTAAATCCTGTCAAGAAAATATAAAAATTTTTATTCTGCAAACATCGAGTCAACTATGGGAGAAATATTTAGAAATTATATTTGACATTTCATACCTTTATACAGAGGAAAAAAAAACTAGAAGAAAAAATGTATAATGTGCGAATCAAATACAGCAAAGCAAACTACTAGCTGAAGATAAAAAAGGCAAGTCATATAAGATTTCATTTAAAAGAATAAAGAGTTTCACCTCAGAGCCTAACTTGGAAATGCATGATTAAACCCTGCTATAACACAATTCTCTGACATGCAGTATTGTTATGATACTTGATCTTGGTAGATTTCATGCACTCTCTTAAAACCATGTAGAGGAATGCAGTATACAAATAAAACACACTGTTGCCACTTTTTCTGCTAATATTACAACCAATGAGTTTGTAAATAGACGACCCATCTCCAGAACAGTACAGATATCCTTGCCAACATTAATAGCTGTAGTTCTCCTATTATTATTATTATTATTAATAATAATATTATTATTACCATTTTGTATTTATAGGGCTGGTATAAAATATTTGTTGTATCATTGGACTATAATGTTTAGCTGTTGTTATACTTGTTATACTTGCACAGGACAGTTGTACTTGGTTACCTTTCTAGTAATGATCTAAAAAAACAGGTGCAAGTTAGTCCCAGAATCATTTGGCTTTCTGCTTGTAAAACCATCACATTTAATCAGCTTATGTACCCTTCTCCTTAGTAAGAAATACAAGTTGTTCTGCAGCTAAACCTATCCAGAAAAAGCCGACTACACAATGGAATTTGCAATATACTGATCACAAGGCTCTTTCTTCCTTATTTGGCCCACTCAGTATTTAACCAAAATATTATGAGTAGCACCAGTTTCTTCCATTGTGCTGCTTAAGTGAATCAGTAGGTCAAAGCAAATATATGGTGAACTAACGAGTGTTGGCTTTCTGTGTGAATGGTTCTAATAATATTAAAATGGCTCTTTTAAAATCTCTACTCTAGTAAGAGTGTTAAATCTTTAATCTTATGAGTTCCTATTCAAAAACAGATATGGGTATAATGCATTTGGTAATGTGCTTGCCTTTATTAAGGATTGAGGACTAATGTCCCTACTCCAAGTTAGCACAGATATTTGTACATTCTAATGTGGTACCTTTTGTAATATTTTAATTTAAGAAAAACAGTCTCTGTGTTACTACTAGGTGAAACAAGCTACATTAGAGAATGTTCTTAAAAATAGTTCTAGACCATGTAAATGAAGTATTTTTTTCTTTGTGTACTGCTAATACAAAATGCAATAATTTATTAACTCTGTATATGGCCTCATATGCCATACCTGAACTGTCATGTAACAGAACTTTTTTGAGAGGTTATCCATCCATTCATCTAGTCACAACCCATTTTAACCATTGTTGCATGACGTCAGGGTATCACATCAACAGTGATAATCATATAGAGCCAATGTTCACACTGCCAGGTATTTGTACTTAAATTATTATGGAATGGTTCCCTGACTACAAAATGTGCATACCCAGTCATTAACCATTTACTATAAGATATGATTCAGTTAGTAAGGACTATTACACATGCAGAGGTAATAAAAGCAACACAATCACTTATAAATGGTGTAAAGCAAGGAAGAAAAGGTTTAAAATCAATCTAAAATTCTATTAAAACTATACAGTGATGCCTGTTTAATTTATTCTGTCATCTCCCAATCCTCCAGTTTAACAGTTACACCAACTATTTTATAAGTTTTGGAAGGATATTTGATTTGAAAATGAATAATAGTAAAGCTATAGTAATGTTTCTCAACCATGCAACTTCCATCTTAGGTGACAAGGATTAGTGTTTGCAGTGGAAAATGTGTGGATTTGGTCTATTTATGGATATAGTTGTTCTGTAACTTACAAAGTAAGGTCGGGCTAGTAAAATGGCTCAGACTTTTAGTTTATGGAGACGTGGCAGTGACCAAAAGGGCTGTTTCACTGAACTGCTCTGTCTGCTGAGTTGCAATCAACTTGTCACTGTGATGTCCTGACAATAAAATTTCAAAGGTTTACAGACACATAATCATTAAGTACCCTATTCAATCACAGTCTATCCACAGGCTTTGTTCCTGTGGAATGGAGAACAGCAACAGTTATTCCCCTCCACAAAGGTGGCTTAGCAACAGGCCTATGGCATTATAGACCCATAAGTCTGACCAGCCTCATCTGTAAAGCCATGGAATATATCATCATGGGCATCATAGATAAAGACATAGTGACCTCCAAACCCTGGATCCGACCCAATTCAGTTTGTCAAGAGCAGATCCTCCCTGTTAAACCTGGTGGATTTCTTTGACAATGTGAACAGGGCCATTTACGAAGTAAATCTGTGCACACAACATACCTTGACTTGGCAAATGCGTTTGACACAATTTCACACTCGGGCATTACCAATATTTATTTTATTTTTATTTATTACATTTGTTTACTGGGTAGTGTCCATCTGGGCCAGGGGCCCATTTTCAGTGGAGACCTCGGGAGAAAAGCTCCACAGTAGTACAAAATAATTATTGCAAACAATACAAGCATTTATACAATATGATTGATAGAACAATACAGACAATAGTACCAACCAAGCAACTGAACCATACAGTACTGGGATATTTTAATACAAGACAAATAAGACAACAGAAGACAGAATTTATAATGAGAACAGAAATAGAAGTGGATTAATAGTTATCCAGGAGAGTGGCAAGAGCACAGCCAATGATTAGTCAGAATTTCCTTTAGGAGTACTTTGAACTGATTGTTGGTAGGGTTTTTTGTTATTGTCTCTGGAAGAGTTTTCCAGAGTTTGGCTATTTTGTGAGCAGAGGGAGTTGCATACCTCTTAACTGTAAAGATTTTCACAGAATGTCCAGATTTTTGCCTTAAATTTTTGGTCCATTTTTCATAAAATTGTGGCTTTCAGGCAAATTAGTGGCAAATCATTAAGACTGAAGTTAGAACATAATGACAGGCATTTGAGTTTTAGACTTCATAGCCTTCAGAAAATTCATGCTAATGCAAAACCTGGTATTCTATCAACTGTCTAAGTTTGTAAGAGCAATATTTAAAAATTGTCCCTATTTGTACCAGTCTTTTCATGGCTTTGTCCAGATTTCTTACTCTAAGAGTTTGAGGTATGGGGAGTTGCCATGATAGTTGTGGGAGTTGGAGACCTTGAGTAAGAGTTTGCTAGAAGATCTGAGAGAGCTGAGATTATTATTAGGTTGGACTAGGTGGGAGATTGCTGGGCAGTCACTGGGGAGATGGATTATTTTGTGGGCTAAGGTTAGCTGATTAAGTGATAAAAGGTTGGGGAGCCCTAGCCAGTTTAATTGTGAGAGAGCTAAACAGTGGTGAGATCTGTGTGGTTGATTGGTGGCATATTTACTTATCTTGTAGCATGATTCTAGGTTGTTGAGGTCTGATTTTCTAAGATTAGTTAATATGAGTGAACCATACCAGGGGATGGATAGCAGGTGTGTGCGAGCAGTAGCTAGCCTGGCATTGGGTGTTAGGTATGGTTTGGCCTTGTATAGGGTGCCTAGTTTGATGTGGACTTTTTTGATAGTTTGAGCAATGTGTGTATCAAACTTGAGCTTCTCATCTATGATAACACATAAAAGCTTAGTGTGGTTTGCGGGGGCTATCTTGGTTCCATTTGTTGTGGTGAATGAGAAAAGGGGCTGGGGAGGTTTTTTTTTTTTTTTGTTACTGAAGACTATAATTTTAGTTTTGTTGGGATTTAAAATGAGTCGGTGTTGAGAGAGGTATGTTTCAATGTCTTGAAAAGATGATTGCATTTTTAGTTGGAGTTCTTGGGGTGTGGGGGGAGGAGCAGATAAGTGTTGCATCACTGGCATACTGTACTATTGAGAGTTGTTGAGTAGCTGAACTAAGGTCATTTGTGAATATGATAGAGAGAAGAGGACCAAGTATCAATCCTTGGGGTGCAGCTATGGAGATAGGAAGTAGGAGGGAAAGAGAGTTTTCCCATTTTGTAGCTTGCTGACGATTGGAACGACAGAAAGCCTTCAATACCATATTCCACCAACTACTACTCAATAATCTGTCTTTGTAGAACCTCAGTCCTTTATCACTAACCTGGTTCCATAGCTATCTTTCCAATTGTCAGCAAGCTACAAAGTGGGAAAACTCTCTTTCCCCCTACTCCCCATTTCCATAGGCATACCTCAAGGATCTATAATCTGTCCTCTTCTCTTTATCATATTCACAAACAACTTTAGTTCAGCTACACTAGCTTAGCAAACTGAATGTAAACCACTTTCTTGTAAGATGGGTTGCCAGCTGGCTCACAGACCAGTCACACACTATCAAAGCGAGTGACTCCACAACAGCCAATAGACCTGTCACCAGCAGGGTGCCACAAGGATCTATGCTGGGCTCCTACTGTTTGGTACATACTTCTCAGAAGTTCAGGCCAAAACTAAGGGGCTGTGGCTGACCAAGTTTGCGGACAACTGCAAACTGGTTGCAATTATTGAATCCCCAAATTATGTCAGTATACTTCAGGAGGGTCTTATGCAGGCCAATGACTGGTGCCTTAGTCATGGTCTCAAAGTGAATGCAATGAAACGCATCATCATTCCCTTCAGTAAAAACAATGTCCCTTCACACTATCAAATTAACAGCAAGACCTTATGTACCTATGAAGTGGTAAGTGATCTGGGATCACAAGTACACTGCGACCTTAACTTTGACTACTATGTGTCTGCTGTAGTGAGGAAGGCTTTCGACGTAGCACACTTGATTAGCAAAGGCAGCAACTCTAGAGCAAAGGAGGTTATAGCCCCTCTATACTTGTCCCTAATCAGGCCCATAACTGAGTATAACACCCATTCTGGCATGTACTGTGCACAGCACCTGCAGCAAGTGGACAGACCTCAGAGGTTTCTAACCAAGAAGATCTAGGGACTCCAGCATGTGCCTTATACAGACTGACTAAAGTCCCTGTCACTATACTCAGTATCATATAGACTTCTTAGGGAGACTTATGCCTTATAACCAAATGCAATGAATTTTGTTGCACATCCATAAATCAAACGGGACTAGAGCTACCCATTCTAGGGAACTAAATATTGACTGTGACTTGAATAGGATATGCTGGAGGGACAGATTTGTCTCCCCATGACCACCGTGTCTTTGGAATAGGCTATCAATTCATGTGAAGCAGAGCACCTCTATGATACTGTTCAAAGGGAACCTGGACAAGGGGATGGGGCACTTTAAATTATTAGCAGGGATAGTGCCCACAACCCTCTTGGACATGGGCAGTCATTATTAACTACAATCCTGGTTATTGACTAGAGTATCTGTGGTATTACATTGTGATGAAATGACTAGGCCTGAAATGACCTCCAGGTCGACAGCCTAGTAACGTCTTATGATACTATGAATGGCATCTGCCCTAGTCTGTATAAGTTGTAATGTTTAAATCCATGACTATGGTAGTCTGTGCTTTCCATATGTAAAATATTTATGATCTTGCATGCATTACAGCTTTTGTGGTGTATTATATGAAGAAATAGAGACTTCACAGGTTACAAAATATAGTTAAATGAAGTATGGGGAAACTATGCATCCTATAAGGCATAAAGAGCTAAAATTATATGAATTTTCAAAGATGGGGGATACAGATTCATGTCTGTAATTGGCTCATTATCCTTGGAGCACCACTAGTTTTAGAATATAGTAGACTGATTGGTCTGTGTTGGAGAAGATAATAAATTCTGCCATGGGCAGACCTATTCATATAGCATATTCCTTTGTTAGCTCCAGGAATCACAGTCACAATCCAAGGTCATATTTATGGAAGTACGTACAGTTATAGCATCTAATTGCTATCATATAATGGGACAAATGTCCATTAACTGTAATCGTAAGATGAGGCATTTGAGTTTGAAACATATCAGGTGGGTAGCAGACAAGGAAACCTTGGTGAATGTATAAAACTAAACTGACCACAATAAAGCCCCAGTGAAAATTTCTAAGGTTTATATGCTTCTTAACAAGAATGTGAGGGGCAAGTCAAATATAACACTAAAGCACTGGAAAGAATGGTAGATCTTGTGGGTCACTCTGGAAAGTGACTGAGGCATATGTAATCAAGTTGTGAAACAGTTGGCTTAAGATCCTCAAAGTAGGTATGAGCTTTTGTTTTATTATTTATTATTTTATTTACATTTGTTTATCAGGAAATTCCAACTGGATGCAGGTCCTTTTTCAGCGGATGCCGGAGGAGAAAAGCTCCTCATCATGTACATGATAAATAGAGATACAAAGTTGCAGCAATAGTAAACTTCATTACAGGTTGTTGGCTTTAATACAATACCAAGATATTGATTGTCAACAGTATATACAGTAAATGTTGCAAGTTAAGAAAGTTTCTTGTCGTTTATAATATTAGTAACAAAGTTGTCAGACAGCATGTTAAAGTATGTAAAGACAGCTAGCTATTTCTGACTGTGCTTAGTAGTAGTGGTAGTATAGTTGGGTTAAGAGTCTAGGTGGGGGGGTAAGGGGGTGTTAGTCTGGATTCGAACAAGGACAAAGCTAGTGCAAATTTAAGTGGAAAGAAAAGTGTTTATTTTTTTCAAAGCATGGAATAAATCAGAATACCACTTGTCACATGTTTACAAACTGAACCCTCACAGGTTTCCCAAAAGCTGTCATTGATCAGAGTCTACAAACTATCTTCATGTGATTAGGGCATGTCTAAGTGTAGAGATATGTTAGGCAGATAGTAGACATTTGGTTCAAAGACTTTTTTGTGTAAAAGTATTTTCCTAAATCATGTTGCATAATTATTTGGAATGTCTACATGGGATAATGCCAGCCCTCCTTGTAACACAGCGATCAGCTGTATTTCCTGCCTGGCTCAGCATCTTGGGAAAACGACTGATGATTACATTTCATCCTGAGACTCAGCTTTCATTTCACAACCAAAGTATATTTCATTGTTTCAATATTTTGGTGTAAGGTTATCATGCTCAAGGCATATAATAATATCCCCACTGTATCCGCACACTCCTTAGTCCCCCAATTTTTATCCATTTTTGGAACTGGAAGGGTTAAACTTTCCCTTAATTTGAACTGTTAATAGCAGCAGTCTGCATTTAAAGTGGAACAGCCTTACAAGACTTTCTGCAGATATATAGAGCTGAGTATATTTTTCAGCATTATTCTGTATTATAGAGCTAAATTGTTGCTTAGATATCTGTTGTCTTAGTGTTCTGCAAATATACATAGATCAATATATATTTTTGGGTTTTATAATTTGCACTCTGATTCCTCACATCTCTGTTGAAACTTTCTTCCCCACCCCCCTCACTGTGGTTTCTATTGCTTGTGTGTTGTTAACTCAAGGTTCCCTTAATTTGAACTGTTAATAGCAGCAGTCTGCATTTAAAGTGGAACAGCCTTACAAGACTTTCTGCAGATATATAGAGCTGAGTATATTTTTCTGCATTATTCTGTATTATAGAGCTAAATTGTTGCTTAGATATCTGTTGTCTTAGTGTTCTGCAAATATACAGAGATCAGTATATATTTTTGGGGTTTTATAATTTGCACTCTGATTCCTCACATCTCTGTTGAAACTTTCTTCCCCACCCCCTCATTGTGGTTTCTATTGCTTGTCTGTTAACTCAAGGTTCCCTTAATTTGAACTGTTAATATCAGCAGTATGCATTTAAAGTGGAACAGCCTTACAAGACTTTCTGCAGATATATAGAGCTGAGTATATTTTTCTGCATTATTCTGTATTATAGAGCTAAATTGTTGCTTAGATATCTGTTGTCTTAGTGTTCTGCAAATATACAGAGATCAGTATATATTTTTTGGGTTTTATAATTTGCACTCTGATTCCTCACATCTCTGTTTTATAATTTTCCCCATCCCCCCTCCCTGTTCTGATAGTAAATTAAATTTGGTGGCTTTTGCAGTGCCCGCCCCACTGTAGATTTGATCTAGGACACTCCCCCAGTGCCATCTCTTTACCGCATTCTACCTAATAAACCCTTTCTGCACTTGCTTTTAGTCCTTTTTAATTTAATTGCATTTTTTCAAACTGTGTGTGGACTAATATTGTTACATACTCAAGTGTGTCAGCTTGCACTGCATGTGAATTGTTTTTACTACTGTTTTTGCTACTTTTCTGAAAAAAAAAAATTGTAAGCCTGTTTCCTACCTTTCCTGTAATTAGTGTTCCAGATACAGATTTGCTGTAACCAGGTCTATTTGTAAGCTTCTGAGCCCCCAAGCCTTTCTGTGTTGGAGGGAAGCCTTCTAGCTTATCAGTGGGAGTGGTAAGCACTAGGTAACCTGTCTATCACATAAGGAGTGGTTCTGGCCCAGAATTTGTAGTTATTGGCCGTTTGGGCGGTCTTCCATCTCTCTCAACTTTCTGATTTGAAGGCCTGCATTTGCACTTGTTTCTGTCCTGTAACTCCTGGGCCCATCTCATTTGCTCACTGAAAAAAAAAAATCTGCTTTTACTGTATTTGTGTTTCTTCCTACTTTATTTTGCTTTTGCGTCATCTTAAAAGTACTTAATTGTATGTATTACTGCTTGGTGTAACTCATTCTAAGCCTTTTAGTTTAAGCACTTGGGCTTCAGATCAGTTGTTTTAAATTAGGAAGGTTTGTGGTCTGCACTGTGGTGGCAGGACAGGTAGCTTACATCCTTTTAAGTTGGGAACTGCTGATTGAGGGCTCAGTGTCTGTTATTCTAAAAGTGTATTAATTCTGTTTTAAGCACTTGGGCTTCAGGCCAGTTATTTTACATTAAAATGGTTTGTGGTCTGCACTCTTGTGGGAGGAGAAGCTGGACTCTGCCCTTCTAGCTGGGAATTTCTGGTTAAAGGCTTATAGTGCCTGTATATCTAAACGGCTTCTTACTGAAATTGGTACACCTTGTTTACTGTAGCATAGACTAGATCCAGGCCTGCTGAATCTAGCTTTGTTTGTATAACCTGAGCACTAATCCAGGCATTCTTTAAAGTATTCAATTGTATTTATTACTGCTTGGTAGTAACTTGATTAAAGTGTAGCTATCATTCTAAGTCTTTTGGATTACGCACTTGGGCTTCAGACCAGTTGTTTTACATTAGGAAGGTTTGTGGTCTGCACTGTAGTGGCAAAACAGGTAGGTTACATCCTTCTAAGTTGGGAACTGCTGACTGAGGGCTCAGTGTCTGTTATTCTAAAAGTATATTAGTTCTGGTTTAAGCACTTGGGCTTCAGGCCAGTTATTTTACATTAAGAAAGTTCGTGGTCTGCACTCTTGTGGGAGGAGAGGCTGGACTCTGCCCTTCTGAGCTGGGAATTTCTGGTTAAAGGCTTATAGTGCCTGCATATTTGAACTGTTTCTTACTGAAATTGGTACACCTTGTTTGCTGTAGCATAGACTAGATCCAGGCCTGCTGAATCTAGCCTTATTTGTATGCTGCTTGTTTCCTTGTTATTTCCCTGAAAAGCTAATTCCACTGCTTTTCAGTGCTTCTGTGGATCCCTAGTGATATCTGCATTGCTTACTGTACTTATTTTCTTGTTTCACTTGAAAGAAAGTTACTGTTTGTCGTTTTTGCATTTAAGTTACCTGAAACACATTGCATTTAAGTTACCTGGCACTTGCTCACTAAAGCAATTATATAAGTCAGCACTAAAATATTAAAAGCACTACACCCTCACAAACTACCCTTGAGTATCTCGTTCCCCTTTGGCCCTTTTTTTTCAATTATAAAGGAATTCCCAATACTGTTCTAGCATGTCCAAAGGTCAGTTGTCAATCTCCTCTCCAGTCCAGCTGGTGAATCTCGGAATCTTGAGGCAATGTTACAACTGCCTCATGTACCCAGACAACCCTCTCCTCCTCCCAACAAATTCCAACACATGTGAGAGATGCAACCATATAGCCATACTGGAGGCTAAGCTCTCTCACCTCAGTACTGGCGAAACCAGTCAAGAGTAGAAGGAAACCACACTCACTACAATTCCAATCTCACATAGACCTACCACGACAGCAAACCAAACACATAAACACACAAAAACATACTCGGAGGCTCTAAATAAAAATATGCCTAAGCAGCAGAGACCTCCAAAGCAGACACCCAAGCAACCGCTACCACAAAACAAAACTCGTGCAACACATAGCTCACAAAGCCAGTGTGCCAAACAGTCACAGCCCTTAAGGCTAAACAACACACCTGATACACTTGTAATAGGTGACTCTATCGTCAGGCACACTGATGTCCCACTCACCAGGCTGAACAAGGAGAAGGTCACGGTGAACTGCCTGTTGGGTGCTAGGATCCGCCACATAACACAAGCACTCAGATCACCCCAAGGCAAGTACAAATATGACTCAGTCATTGTCCATGCTGGTGTGAATGACCTGAGACGTACCTCCCTGGACTACATGAAAAGAGACATAGAGGAGCTCTCTGAGCATGTAGCCCAGGCCGGTATGACCCTGACCTTGAGTAGCATCTTACCCTCACCAAGAATGATGCCACAATATGAAGACAAGATGATCAATTTCAACAATTGGCTTAAGTATTGGTGTCATTCAAAGGGGATCTAATGCCTGTCAGCCTGGGATGACATGCTCGACAAGCCACGATGCTTCGCTAGGGATGGTTTGCACCTGTCACCCCTGGGCTTTCGGATATTGGCAAAGGCTCTTGCTACCCCCATAGTGCCTTTTTTAGGCAAGGCTCAAATGACAAACCCACCTCCATAGGTATCACAAGGGATAAGAAACTAAGAGTAATGCTACTCAATGCCAGAAGTCTAAACCTCAAGATACACGCACTCAAAACTCTCCTTAGCATGGAGAACATCGATATCTGTGCAGTAACAGAAACCTGGTTCAAGGCTCCCGTGAGCACCCCAGCACTACCTGGTTATACCTCATACCATGCTTTTCGGCCCCAAAACTTGGACCGTACTACAAAAGGAGGGGGAGTATCAATATTCGTCAAAGATACCCACACCTCCAGGTTGGTGGCACAGCACGAAGCATCAGAGACTATCCATGTGCAACTAACAGTGGTTAAAACTGCCTTCCAGTTTATAGCCTGCTACAGACCACCCTCCCAAACCCAGGAGCCCCACTCGGCCTTCCTGAGAACACTGGAAAATATGAAGGTCTCTCCAAACACCATTATATTGGGCGACTTCAACTACCCAAACATAGACTGGGAGCATTACTCTAGCTCCAACACCCTAGCCCAAAGGTTCCTAGAATTTATAAACTCAAATGCTATGGAACAACTTGATACCACTCCCACAATAGGGGAAAACATACTGGACCTGATCATCACCAACATGGGGACTCTATGCTCCAGACCAGAAGTGTATCCCTCACCGGTAAGATCAGACCATACACTAATCTCACTGGATATTCACATCCCGACTCCACACCCTGCCCTGAAAACCACAGTGAAAAACTTCTCTAAAGCAAATTTCACACTCCTCAAAACTGAGGTGGAATCCTTCAAAGCCCCCGGGCCTGTGAAATATATGGCCCAGACCGCAGAATCCTTTATAAACGCATTCTATGAACACCTTCAGGAATGCATCGATCATGCAATCCCAAATAAACCCAAGACCCAATCCTCCAAAGGCAGACGTCCTGTCTGGTGGACCCCAGCCATAAACAAACTATACAATAGAAGGAGGAAGCTACTACATGATAGAGCAAAATCCCAAAAAGGGAAGGCATCTCTGATCAGTATTAGCAAAAAACTATGGGCACTCATAAAATCGTCTAAGGCCAGCTTCGAGAGAAAAATTGCACAGGACACTAAGGATAATCACAAGGCTTTCTTTAGTTATGTTAGGAACCTGGGTGGGAATTCCCAGATATGCTCAGAATTAGTCCAAAATGACAAAAAATACACCGAACCCACAGACATTGCCAACATCCTAGCTGACAGGTTCAGTGCAAACTTCTCCCCCCCTCCTCACCAAAAGGGCAAATATTTATCCCAGCAGAGTGCTGCCCCCCTGACATCTCAGATGCTCAGGTAAGAGCTGCCCTCTCCAAAGCAAAAAACACAGCATCAATGGGACCAGACGGTGTCCTGGGCTGCGTCCTACATGAACTCTAAGAAGAGCTAAACCCAAACATAAAACTATTGTTCAATCTCAGCCTTTCTACAGGATATGTACCCAAAGAGTGGCGTACAGCAACAGTGGTCCCTCTCCACAAAGGTGGTGCCTCAACAGATCCTGGAAACTATCGCCCCATAAGCCTGACTATCTTGGTCTGCAAAGCTATGGAAAGGATCATCATGGACCTCATAAATAAAGATATTGGGGACCTACAGACACTGGATCCTACCCAGTTCGGCTTTGTTGAGGGCAGATCCTGCCTCTTAAATCTGGTTGATTTCTTTGAAACAGTCACCAAGGCCATTGACGAGGGGAAGGTGGTCCACACAGCCTACCTGGACCTCGCAAAAGCCTTCGATACAATACCCCACTCGGGCATTATAGATAAGATCACCAGCTTAAATATAAACCCCTATGTCACTAGATGGGTTGCAAACTGGCTCAAGGACAGAACCCACATGGTTAGAATTGCTGGAGCCATGTCAGACTCCAAACCAGTTACAAGTGGAGTCCCACAAGGCTCAGTCCTGGGACCTCTCTTGTTTGGTATATATTTCTCGGAGGTATAGGCCAACACGGAAGGACTGTGGCTGACCAAGTTCGCAGATGACTGCAAACTGGGCACCATAATCGACTCTCCAGCCGACACAAGCATCCTTCAAAAGGGCCTCATAGAAACAGACAACTGGTGCCAGAGCCATGGCCTCAAGCTAAACACCAAAAAGTGTATAGTCATCCCCTTTGGCAAAAACAAAGGGCCCACAAATTACCACATAGGTGGTAATCCATTAAGTACAGAAGAAGTAATTAGGGACCTGGGGACCCAAGTTGATAGCAATCTCTCATATGACAACCACGTGGCCAAAGTGGTTAGAAAAACATTTTATATAGCCCACCTAATCATGAAGGGATTCACATCTAGATCAGGGAGGTCATCGTGCCTCTTTACTCATCCCTCATCAGGCCCATAATTGAGTACAATGCCCCTTTTGGGATGTACCTTACCAGACACCTGCAGCAACTGGAAAGACCCCAAAAGTACCTCACCAAGAGGATTATAGGGCTCAAACAGATGCCATATGCTGCCTGGTTAAAGAAACTCCAGCTCTACTCAGTGGCATACCACCTGCTCAGAGGCGATCTGTGCCTGACATATAAAGTCATGTCCAACCCGGAATTAATGGACATGCTGCACCTCAGAAAATCCAAATCCCATCGAGCTATGCGCTCGAGAGACTTGCTGGTGTGAATGACCTGAGACGTACCTCCCTGGACTACATGAAAAGAGACATAGGGGAGCTCTCTGATTATGTAGCCCAGGCAGGTATGACCCTGACCTTGAGCAGTATCCTACCTTCACCAAGAATGATGCCACAATACAGAGACAAGATGATCAGCTTTAATAATTGGCTTAATCTCTGGTGTCATTCAAAGGGGATCCAATGTCTGTCTGCCTGGGATGACATGCTGGACAAGCCACGCTGCATAAGGGATGGCTTGCACCTGTCACCCCTAGGCTTCGGATATTGGCAAAGGCTCTTGCCACCCCATAGTGCCTTTTTAGTCAAGGCTCAAATTCTAAACCTACCACCCTAGAACACAAAAAAGAAAAAAAACTAAGGGTAATGCTGCTCAATGCCAGATGTCTCAACCTCAAGATGCACGCACTCGAAGCCCTTCTCAGTATGGAGAACATTGATGTCTGTGCTGTGACTGAAACCTGGTTCAAGGCTCCTGAGAGCACCCCGGCGCTATCAGGTTTTACCTCATATCATGCGTTCCAGCCCCAAAATCCGGACCACACCAAGAAAGGAGGGGGGTATCCATATTCATCAAGGATACCCTCACCTCCAGGTTGGTGGCAATGCATGAGGCATCGGAGACCATCCAGGTGCAATTAACCATAGGCAAGACTGCTCTGCAATTTGTAGCATGTTACAGGCCACCCTCTCAAACTCAGGAACCTCACACAGCTTTCCTGAAAACACTGGAGGGGATAAATGTATCTCCAAACAACATCATATTAGGTGATTTCAACTATCCAAATATAGACTGGGATCATTACTCAAGTCCCAACACTCTAGCCCAAAGGTTCCTAGAGTTCATAAACTCTAATGTAATGGAACAACTAGTCACCATCCCCACAAGAGGAGAAAACATACTAGATCTCATCATCACGAACATGGGGACACAATGTTCAACACCGGAAGTATACCCCTCATTGGTGAGATCAGATCATAAACTAATCTCACTGGAAGTCCACATCCCGCCCCCACCCCAGATAAAAAAGACCACAGTGAAGAACTTCTCAAAAGCCGACTTCACACTTCTTAAGACTGGTGTGGTTTCTTTCAAGGCCCCTGAGCCAGCGGAAACCATTACTCAAGCCGCTGAATCACTTACAAATGCCTTCTACCAGCACCTCCAGGACTGCATGGATCAGGCAATCCCAAACAAAACAAAGACTCTTTGCACCAAAGGCAAGCGCCCAGTCTGGTGGACCCCAGCCATAAACAAGCTCTACAATAAAAGGAGAAAGCTACTACAAGATAGAGCAAAATCCTTAAAAGGGAAGACACCCTTGATCATTATAAGTAAAAAACTATGATCACACATAAAATCATCCAAGGCAAATTTTGAGAGAAAAGTCGCTAAGGACTCAAAAGACAATCATAAGGCCTTTTTTAGCTATGTTAGAAACCTGGGAGGAAACTCCCAGATATGCTCATAATTAGTTCAAAATGATGTAAAAATCACTGAACCAACAGACATTGCCAACATACTGGCTGACAGGTTCAGTGCAAATTCTCCCCTCCCCAAAAGGAGAGATATCTATACCAGCGGATTGTAGCCTCCCAAACATCTCAAATGCTCAGGTGAAAACTGCTCTCTCCAAGGCGAAAAATACAGCAACTATGGGACCAGATTGTGTCCCCGGTTGTGTGCTCCACGAACTCAATGAGGAATTAAACCCGCAGTTAGGGCAGCTGTTTAATCTTAGCCTCACCTCAGGATACGTACCCAAGGAGTGGCGTACGGCAGTTGTGGTCCCACTTCACAAAGGCGGTGCCTCCACTGACCCTGGAAATTACCGCCCCATCAGCTTAACAAGCCTGGTCTCCAAAGCTATGGAGAGAATCATAATGGAACTCATAAATAAAGACATAGGGGACTTACAGACATTGGATCCAACCCAGTTTGGCTTTGTCAAGGGCAGATTATGCCTTTTAAACTTGGTTGACTTTTTCAAAACAGTCACCAAGGCCATTGATGAGGGCAAGGCAGTCCACACAGCCTACCTTGAGCTTGCAAAAGCTTTTGACACAATACCCCACTCGGGTATCATTGAAAAACTCACCAGCTTAAATGTAAACCCATACGTCACAAGATGGGTTGCAAACTGGCTAAGTGACAGAACCCACAGGGTCAGAGTTGCTGGCGCCATGTCAAACTCCAAGCTGGTCACAAGTGGTGTCCCACAGGGCTCAGTTCTAGGCCCCCTCTTGTTCGGCATCTACTTTTCAGAAGTACAGGCAAACACAGGAGGATTATGGCTGACAAAGTTTGCAGATGACTGCAAGCTGGGCGCCATAGTTGAAAACAAATCAGACACAGATATCCTTCAGAAGGGTCTCATAGAAATGGATAACTGGTGCCAGAGCCATGGCCTAAAGTTAAACACCAAAAAATGCATAGTCATACCCTTCGGGAAAAACAAGGTTACCCTTAGCTACCATATAGGTGGCAATACACTAAGCACAGAAGAGGTTATCAGGGATCTGGGGACCCAGGTTGACAGTAACCTTTCGTTTGACACTCACGTTGCCAAAGTAGTTAGGAGGGCCTTCTACATTGCCCACCTGATCATGAAGGGATTCACATCTAGATCAAGGGAGGTCATTGTTCCCCTGTACTCATCACTCATCAGACCAGTGATAGAGTACAATGCCCCATTCGGAATGTATCTTACCCGACACCTGCAGCAATTGGAAAGGCCCCAAAAGTTCCTCACCAAGAGGATAAAGGGTCTCAAAAATATGTCTTATGCTGCCCGACTGAAGGAACTCTAGCTCTATTCAGTCGCATACCGTCTGCTCAGAGGTGACCTGTGCCTGACGTACAAGGCCATGTCCAACCCGGAATTAATGAACATGCTCCACCTCAAAAAATCCAAATCCATCAGAACTACAAGAGCAAGAGACTTAAAGCTTAACATGGTTATAAATAGGACATGCTGGAGGGACAGATTCATCACCCAGAGACTCCCTGTGCTGTGGAACAAAATCCCGGTACATGTGAGGCAGAGCACCTCGCTGGCCTTGTTCAAGAGAAATCTTGACCAATGGATGGGAGATCGCAGGTTTACCCCAGGGATCACCTCAGTGTCACTGCTGGACAGAGGCACGGCAAAATAATGGGCATAGTATCCTTCAAACTTAAGGGGTGGTGAAAGCCACAAAAACTTTGGGCTAGGCTTATAAATGCCCTAGGGCAGATAGCCTAGTATGAACCTATGAACCTATGAACCTCAGCACTGAAATAAATAGGACATGCTGGAGGGACAGATTCATAACCCAGAGGCTCCCTTCACTCTGGAATAAAATCCCAGTCCAGGTTAGGCAGAGTCCCTCATTGACTCTTTTCAAGAGGAATCTTGATGAGTGGATGGGAGATCGTAGGTTTACCCCGGGTATCACTTCTGTGTCACTGTTAGACAGAGGCACAGTATACTAACCTCGAAAAAGGGTATAGCAAAATTAATTTAAAATGGGTGGTGAAAGCCAAACACACTCTGGCTAGGCTTATAAATGCCCTAGGGCAGATAGCCTAGTATGAACCTATAAACCTATGAACCTATGAACCTAAGTGATAGTAAAAGAAATAAATACATTGGAAAGATGTTTGTTACTGCAGGGTCTAAAAAAATTTGTAAATTGATTGCCACCCTCTGTGACATTGTTACTGACATAGTTACTAAATGTTCTATACAGTTGCTACAATGCATTGAGTTAATTTATATCACTTCTCTAAAGTAGCTTAAGTGCATTGTCCCTGATATGATTAATCTCACTGCATTAAACATTTGAACTGTTGTTGTGATTTGTTGAATGTTTAATGGCTTGGATAATTTTAGTGCATCACTTCCTAAATTAACTTTATAATTAAAAAATGAATAGTCTCTAGTTATACTATAATTCATTAAAAAGAAATAAAATGTGAATTCAGTAGTTTCAGGGAACCACAAATTATGCAATAAGGCAAAGTGAGACATTCCCTATAATGGTATATGGTTAATACTGCATAATATTTAGCTAAAGCATAGGAAAAGTATGAACCTGTTATATAAGAATTTGTAATGTCAATTTTAAATGTGTTATACCTGATACAAACACCTTTATCATGCAAATATTTTGTTACTTTTCTGTCATTATCTAGTAGGGTCACCCATCCATCCAGCCATCTATCCAGCCATCTGCCCATCCATCCATCCAGCCAGCCATACGGTCGTCCTTTCAGGCATACATTTTCTAAACTGCTTGTCCCACTGAGTGCTCAGTGGTAGCAACATGAGGAGGTCAAGTTGGTCTTTTCTATCTCTGGTAACAGTCCACAGCTACTCCTGTGGTATCCTCATGTTTTCCCAGATAAACCAAGTGACCTAATCTTATTAGCATATTCTGAGTTTGCCCTGGGGGCCTTCATCCAGTTGGCCATGCTAGAGGAGTCAATTAAGATGCATCCTCATAGGTGCCCAGCTGACTCCTTTCAACCTAAAGGAGTAGTGACTTTGCACTATAATCTGCCCAGATTGCTAATTGCATCACTCTTTTATGTAGAATGAATCCAACAACCATGTGAAGGAATTTAGTTTCTGCCACTTGTATCTGTGATGTAATCTTTTCAGTAATTACCAAAGTTCATGACCATAGGTCTGGATGGAAAAATAGGCTAAGTATTAAACTGAAATTTTCATCCTATGCCTCAGTTCTCATTTTACCTCCATGTTCTGGTACAATGCTTGGTGTACTGCTGCCAGTGTACTCATCTAGCGGCCAACCTCCTCTTTCACATTTCTTTCACTTGTGAACAAGGATGTAAAATATTAAAACTCCTCCATTTGGGAGAATTGCACCCCTCTCACCTTCAGAAATCAATCCACTCTCTTCCTGGAGAGAGGCAGGTGGTAGTTTTTATTCCATCCATGTCACATTCAGTACTGAACCACTCTAGTACACACCAGAGATCACAGAGACTTGGGATTAGCAGGATAGCATCATCCGTAGACAAGAAAAATGCAACCCTCACATCTCCAAATCAGATGCTGTCCATACCTCAATAATGCTTTGCTATCCTGTCTATGAAAATCATGGACAAAAACGGAAATAATAAGCACCCTTGATGGAGTCATCTACCAGCTTTGAATGTATTCAGCTTTGCACCAAGAATACAGTGGCAACTTTCATTTCCTATAGTCAGGAATGAAATGGCACACAAAGCAGCCTCAGGACACATTAGTGATGCATCTCGTGCAATGGTTTCCTGGGGTTCTTTTTCATAGGACTTCTCCAGGTCAAACAATGCATGTAGAGCACCATGTGAACTTCCATGGTACTTCTAGTAACTGGACACAGACTACAGATGAAGCACTGTTCCACAGACAGAATGGAATTTGGATTTTTCAAATTAATACAAGGCAAAAGTGTCAGGTGAAGTCTAGTTTCCAGTAACCAGCCAAAAGCTTTTGCATCCCTTCCTCCATTCTGTAAACAGGAAATACCACCCAATCTCCCAGTACAGTTTAAAATACAGTTCTACCTTTAAAGCATTGTAGAAAAGATCTAACACCTCAACAATATCTCGCACTTCAGCATTTCTGAGCAAATTTTCCGTATCAGGTTTGTTAATATGTTTATAAGTAAATGAAGTTCAAATATATGAGCAATGATTAATGAAACCAGAGAAACAGAACAAAATAAAATAAAAGAAAACAAAATACAAAAGTAAATAAGGAGATATGCAAATATAACACGGATTATACTGTTTAATTATGAGGCAGAGCAATATGACAATGTTTAATAAAATAAATTTCATAAAAATTTAATTATTGTTTACTTGTTGTTAATACTTGTTTCTTTCAGTTTATTTCAGTATTTCTTGCACTAAGTTGCACTTTGCACTTTGTACATATACGTATATGTACATTCACATTTCTTGTCTTGTTTTTAATAGCTGTATGTATGTCGTTTATGTAATTTATAACTGGAGAGTCATACAAACCAGAGTCAAATTCCTTGTATGCGTGCATACCTGGTCAATAAATGGGATTTTGATTCTGATTCTGGTAATGATAGACTGTGAAATGAGAGTAAACATGCAGTTATTCTACTGTTTATAAAGTGTAAATGCCCAAAATAAATTGATGTAAAACAAGTCGGTAGACATTGTTCCTCTCAAGGCTGCTAAAATGCCACTTTAATCTTCAGCAGTAATCCTGTTCTGAGTAGTGAAGGGAGACCAGAAGTAGTTTAATCCTTGAAATAATGTCACCAGACATTTATAAACCAAATAAAAATAGTTCTCACCAATGGAAAACCATGCCCTGCTGTGTCAATACCTCAAAGAACAGCATAGGTGATTTTCAGAAAAACAGACAAAAGACAAACTACAGCTGTCAAATTAGCTGTAAAGAATCAGAGTCAGAAACTTCAAATTAGGTCAGAGGTTGCAGACAGTTCATTGATTAACAAGAAGACTAAATCAGATCAACTGATATAGATGTGTCAGCCAAAATGAAGTCAAGGAAATAAAGGCGACAGGCATACAACCGTGAAACAGTAATAGATGGCCATCAGTCTCATTACTTTATGAAGATAGCAGAAAAAAAGAGCTAAACTATAATATTTAAGTAAAATGACAGCATAATACATTTGATTGAGCAGCCAAAGTAAATGAAAGTCATACAAAGCAAACCCCACACTCCAAAAAAAAAAAAAAAAAACACCAGAGAAAAGCAATGAAACTGCAGGTGATAAATAACACTATGAAAAAGAAATATAGCTATTACACTGGGCAAACAGTTAGCCTCATCTTGTTTTTCAGAACCTCTTAGGATCTTGTCTAGTCACACTATCTTATGACATTAAAATTGTTTAATTGCTACAATGAAATTATTTGCAAAGATGGACCCAATCTCACCATTTGTTTGTGGCACTGCTGCTTTAAATGTGGCTTAGGATGTCCACAAAGTGTTTCTTTCATTTCGTGACAATATCCCCACAAGAGGTCAGCAATTCTCCACCTTGATTAATAATTTGGCAGTTTCCTTTTGTCTTGTCCTGAGTCACCAGATAGTTTGTCAACACCAGTTAGAGGCTCTCCAAAAGTCAGTTTCCATGTTCTTACAAATTGTTGCAGGTGTTGCCTTCATAGTCTTTTGGTACCAATCAGTAACCTGAAGACCCTTTCACTAGTATTGCAAAGAAGGTATGATTCTTTGATTTGATAGCTTCCTTCAATGCTACTGTCTACCAGCAGATCCATTGGTTACTGACGTAACATGCAAACAATTTGTTTTGCATCAACAGCTCCTTGTTACTGCCTCACCTAATGAGATCTTGTACAGGGTTCATTTAGGTTCCACCTTTATGATCTTCTTCAGTATTTGAAATAAGCATTTTCAGAGGTGGAAATTGAACTTACCCTGCTAGCAGTATCTGTTAAGGTACTCCTAAGTCACCCTCATTCCAAATGTGGGTTTCCTGGCTTTGTGTATCTATACCATCTGACTCATCACCAAGTACACTCAGTGTACAGCTGACCACTTTTCTCGACTTGAGTATGTACAGTATCCAGCATCAGGTCTCATGGCCCAAGATCCATCAATGCCAATAATAGTTATGGCCAGTTGTTTGTTCAAACAAGAAGTTCATTATGGACAATCCATGACTAGTCTGGAAGTGCAGTAATAATTCACCTTTCCGTTTCATATTAAACAAGTCCTTCCTCCCAGTCATATTATCAGATTACTGTCATCATTCTCCTTATGCAACTTGAAGTCTCCCAGTAGAACTATAGCATCAGGAAGTGGTTTGCAATCAAGCACCACTACCTTGGTTTCCAAGACAGCTGAACACTCTCAATAATTATTAGGTGCAGATGCATAAAAATAGAATTTTCTTCTTGGTGAACGTCTTGTCTTCTGGTGCAAACTACATCTCTACTGCACCCAACAAGAGGTCTGTAAGTCTTTACATTATTCTGGGGCCACTCCTAAGGGGCAACTACAAAATAGGAGAGAGAAAAGGAGAGAGGGAGGGGGAGATAGACAGACAGACAGAGAGAGAGAAAGAGAGAAAGAGAGAGAAATTATTTCCCCAGCCAAAAAGTTTGGTTTCAGAACTAATGTTGTATGTATATCTAGATGGTATTTTTTCAATCCTCATTACAAGCTGTAGCACCTCTTGCAGCAAGAAGGTTAACTTTCGCATCCAAGAGTGAGTTCCTATTACCAGGGCCTAGTCTATTAAAGCCTGTCACAATCTTAAATGCCAGCTGACTGGCATTGTATCTGATTCCCATCCTTCCCCTTGTAAGTGGTTATTCTGCATGCACAAAAAAAGTCTCAATGCTAGGACAGGAACAAGCTCCTGGGTTTCATAAACCTTTAAATACAGTGTAGATTAGGTGTCATCCTTTATTCTGCTCTGCAGAAATGACATATTTTGCTGCCTGTAACTTGTGAATCTGAAGCAGTGCTGTGCGCTCGTGTGCTTACTTCTGAGCACACCTTGGCATATAGGCACTTGCTATTCTCATTCCTTTCACTTCACAGGGGAGAAATGAAGAGTCATGTGGTCCTGGCATCCTGCTTACACCCTTTTGTGGCTGTTAGACACTCTACAGGATTTCATTTGGAATATTTTTTTCTGAAATGGGATCATCTGTTTGCTTTCCATTCATAGTCCCTGGGACTATATTGCTAGTTTTGCCAGCTGCTTTATAAGTACTGAAACACCCATAATTATTTTACCCTACAGGCGGAAATTTTGCATTTCACCCCTGCAATTGGAGTTTGTAAATTAATGGATGCTGCATTTAGTTGCTAGTGTTATGCACTCATGCTGTGTGAACTCAAATAAGCTATGATTACTGTGGGCAATGTAAACTGCTTCTATGCTACAAAAGTGATTTCCTAGCATAATAAATCTGTCTGAGCAGGCACAGACATATAATAGACTTCATACTGGTCTTTTATGGTGAAGATTTAACAGCCTAAGGCTGACTGCAGCTCTTTACAGGACTAAATACATTTAATTTTTCATTTTTTCTGTCTATACTTGTTGCTGAATCTATTTTTATGTCCTAGCCTTTATTTTTTTTTCTTCTTCTGCCATGACCCCCTTTTGTATATGCTAGTAATACCCTTTGTTGTGCATACTTTATGTTTTTTCAATGTTTTTCATTCATCCGTCTAAGTCGGCTGTACTTTAACATGATGTATAGTTCCTCTCTCTACTTTACTGAATAAAACAGTGTTTTTGTTCTCCACTAACCCTGTTCTGTGGATTTTGCTTCCCATTTTCATTGGTGTACTCTTGTTTTCTGTAACATTTGTTTGTACTGCTCTGCCTCTTTCAGTATTTCCTAGATTCCTGTAAATTTCTCAACACAGAAGGTATTCAGTAACTGTTTGGGACATTGTATTAAGCTTTGTATCTCATGAATTACTTAGCAGAAATACAAATAAGAACCAGCCAATCTGGAGGTCTGACCGACTCTACCACCCTTGCTATCCACATTGAATCGTAGTTTCACAGGAAATACAAGCTAATTGATTCACAAGACAATTTATGCCTGGCTAATACCCACCCCTCTGATGTAGCCTCCCTTCTCAAGAAAGGCAAAACGGGATAGTCCTGGAGAAGATTTAGGAGTACTCATCTATTCACCAAGGTTTAATCTGAGGGGTACTGGGGTGTAACTTCATTTAGTTTGTAGGGTAAGTTTGTTCCAGAGTTGGGGTAAGAATTAGATAATACATTTGTCTCTCTAGTGCAGTTTATTTATGTGCTGGTGGATATTTAAATCCCTAGTCCAAGTATTAGTGGGGCTATTTAACTTGTGAAGTAACAGGAACTCAAAGAGAATGGTGTCCAAGGTGCACATCATCTCACAAGAACATACAAGAAACTGTGTAAAGGGATACCATTTTAAGCCTTTTATGTTTGCTCAGATACTTTGGGCCTACAATATACTTACTTGGAAATATCTGGGGAATTTCTACTTGTTTAATATTTCTGAAAAGGTACATCACAAAGGGGCATTTTACTCAATAACTGGTCTAATTAGGGCTGCATAAACAGGTGTGATATCTTCTTCTTTTGACCTGGATAAGAAGCCCTTGAATAGTAACTCTGCTAAACAGAAGGATTTTCTGACTACTTCTGCTATATGATGGTTGAAGAGAGAATTATAAATCCATATTCTAAGATCTGTGAACCCATGCTTACGTTGTAATTTTGGAGTGGGTTATTAGTTATATTGCATGTTGAAGAAGGGAATTGTTTACCAAATGTAACAATACTGTGCTATAATCTCCCAGAGGGATAGATTTGCTGACGATCATTCTATTACATACATTACACTGATATGAATTACTGATTCCTAATTGTTCCTTATTGCAAGCATGGGAACTCATTGGACAAAGTTACTACTGTGTTTTTATAATGTCATTCAGTTATAGCAGTTGTTAGCCAGTTTGCAAAGTCAATGTGATCAGATAGCAAAAGCCATCAGTAAAAGGGTAAGGTGAAGGCTGACTGGGCAGAGATCTCATGCACTGAGTTCTTTCTTTCCTGTACTTTTTTCAGATTACATTTTTGGAGCTCTGTGGCACCGGTACACTATCTACAGTCTCTCTCTCCCTAGTTTACTTATCTACTGTGTATGAATTGCTGATTAGACTCTGGCCAGCACGCCAGCTCATGTGGTAGGTTGAGTCAGCTGCAGTTGTAGCAGGAAGGTGGAGCGGAGCTGGAGGCTGATGCGGTGGTATGATAGTTGCACAGGGAACTAGCAGATTGTTAAATACTCACCCCAGGAGTGCTGGGTGAGGTATCATGGGAAGGGAATGCAATGGGTGTTACAAGGAAACTGTCCATACCTATGCAGTGATACACTCCTATTATCCTACTCATGTATGTAATAACTAATGATCTCCATCACAACTCCAGCCTCCATCACATTTAAGACAAAAGATATGACTGCACAAGCCAGTGCATTTATTTGTGCCTGTCCCAAGCCCTGATAAATGGGGAGGGTTGCGTCAGGAAGGGCATCCGGCATAAAATTTTGCCAAATCATACATGCAGACAACAGTACAGAAATACATACTGGATCGGTCGAGGCCCGGGTTAACAACGACTGCCACCAGTACTGTTGGCCAACAGGGTGCTGGCGGAAATTGGGCTACTTTTGGCCGACGGAGAAGAGGGGGAAGGCATGCCTGAAGGCAGGTAAAGGCTAGGACTGTGATAGTGAGGGTCAGATCTTTGAATGTTGGCAGTATGACTAGTATAGGGAGAGAGCTAGCTGTTATGATGGACCGAAGGAAGGTTGGTATATTGTGTGTGTGCAAGAGACCAAATAGAGGGGGAGCAAGGCTAGGTGTATTGGAGCCGGTTTCAAATTATTTTCTCATGGTGTGGATGGGAGGAGAAATGGCGTAGGCATTATCCTGAAGGAACAGTATGCGAAGAGTGTTTTGGAGGTGAAAAGAGTGTCGGATAGAGTGATGTTTATGAAGCTGGAAATTGATGGTGTAATGATGAATGCTGTTAGTGCATATGCTCCACAAGTTGGGTGTGCAATGGATGAGAAAGAAAAATTTTGGAGTGAGTTGGATGAAGTGGTGATGACTGTACCCAAGGGTGAAAGACTGGTGACTGGAGCAGATTTCAATGGGCAAGTTGGTGAAGGGAACAGAGGGGATTAGGAAGTGATGGGTAGGTATGGTGTTAAGCAAATGAATGCTGAAGGTCAGATGGTAGTGGATTTTGCGAAAAGGATGGACATGGCTGTGATGAATACGTATTTTAACAAGAGGGAGGAGCATAGGGTGACATACAAGAGTGGAGAAAGATGCACACAGGTGGATTATATCTTATGTAGAAGGGCCAGTCTGAAGGAGATTGGAGACTGTAAAGTGGTGGCAGGGGAAAGTGTAGTTAGGCAGCATAAGATGGTGGTTTGTAGGATGACATTGGCGATCAAGAAAAGGAGGATGAGTGTGAGGGCAGCACCAAGAATTAAATGGTGGAAATTTAAAAAGGGTAATTGTGAGGTGATGTTCAGGGAAGAGTTAAGACAGGCACTGGGTGGAAGTGAAGAGTTACCGAATAGCTGGGTAACTACAGCAGAGCTAGTAAGAGAGATGGCTAGAAAGGTGCTTGGTGTAACATCTGGAAAGAGGAAGGAGGACAAGGAGACCTGGTGGTGGAATGAAGAAGTACAGGAGAGTATACAGAGAAAGAGGATGACGAAGAAGAAGTGGGACTGTCAAAGAGATGAAGAAAGTAGACAAGAGTATAAGGAGATGAGGTGCATGGCAAAGAGAGAGGTGGCGAAGGCTAAGGATAAGGCGTATGAAGAGTTGTATAAAAGGTTGGACACTAAGGAGGGAGAAAAGGACCTGTACCGATTGGCTAGACAGAGGGACAGAGCTAGTAAAGATGTGCAGCAGGTAAGGGTGATAAAAGATAATGAGGGAAATGTACTCACAAGCGAGGAGAGTGTGTTGAGCAGATGGAAAGAGTACTTTGAGGGGTTGATGAATGAAGAGAATGAGAGGGAGAGAAGGTTGGATGATGTGTGGATAGTGAATCATGAAGTCCAGTGGATTAGCAAGGAGGAAGGAAGGATAGCTATGAAGAGGATGAAGAATGGAAAGGCTGTTGGTCCAGATGACATACCTGTGGAAGCATGGGGGTGTTTAGGTGAAATGGCAGTGGAGTTTTTAACTAGATTGTTTAATGGAATCTTGGAAAATGAGAGGATGCCTGAGGAATGGAGAAAAAGTGTTTTGGTACCGATTTTTAAGAATAAGGGTGATGTGCAGAGCTGTAGTAATTGCAGAGCGATTAAACTGATCAGTCACAGCATGAAGTTATGGGAAAGAATAGTGGAAGCTAGGTTAAGAAGGGAGGTGATGATTAATGATCAGCAGTATGGTTTCATGCCAGGAAAGAGCACTACAGATGTGATGTTTGCTCTGAGAGTGTTGATGGAGAAGTACAGAAAAGAACAAACCAACCAAATTCTATGCAAGGGGGAAATGCACGGTCCAAACCAATTGCCACGAAACCACCAAGTAGACCAGCAAGAGCAGAAATGGAGTAAATATTAATCCTTTATTGATCTTTGAAATACAGACCGGTTTCGGCAAATGTTGCCTTCTTCAGTGTGGGACAAAACAACAGAGTCCCATCCATCAAACATTATATAGGAATCTTCAGCCAATGAGGCAACAGACTTCATAAATATTAATAATAAGGAAAAAATAAGGAAAAAAATAAGGAAAAAAATAGCCATGACCAAAAATAATCTTTAGAATGGCAAAAAATTGACTACATACACTGCTTAACCATCAAAAAAAGACCTCCAGAAAGGCTCAAACTGACAAATATGAAAAATAAAAAATAAAAAATAATGAAAAATAAAAAATACATTTCATGATTGTCTTAAGGTATTGTTAAGCCCTTCTACTACATCTACAGGATCCTTCATTTTTCCGAGTTTATTTTTCCAAGTTTATTATCAGGTTTTGATGTTGGGTATCTAGTCTCTTTTGATTTTGGACACCTTGGTCAAGCATACTTATAAGATGCTGTATTTAGTACTTGCATCATGATTACAGTGTTTGGTTCATTGTAGTATAAGTTGTTATACTTTTAAATTGAACATACACCCACTGCTCGGTCCCCCAAAATAAATACATACAATACACACTGAAGAAGGCAACATTTGCCGAAACCGGTCTGTATTTCAAAGATCAATAAAGGATTAATATTTACTCCATTTCTGCTCTTGCTGGTCTACTTGGTGGTTTCGAAGTACAGAAAAGGTCAGAAGGAGTTGCATTGTGTCTTTGTGGATTTAGAGAAAGCATATGACAGGGTGCCTAGAGAGGAGTTGTGGTATTGTATGAGGAAGTTGGGAGTGTCAGAGAAGTATGTAAGAGTGGTACAGGATATGTACGAGGGTAGTGTGACAGCGGTGAGGTCTGTGGGAGGAGTGACTGATGTGTTTAAGGTGGAGGTGGGATTACATCAAGGATCAGCTCTGAGCCCTTTCTTATTTGCAATGGTGATGGACAGGTTGACAGACGGGATCAGACAGGAGTCCCCGTGGAATATGATGTTTGCAAATGACATTGTGATTTGTAGTGAGAGTAGGGAACAGGTGGAGGAGACCCTGGAAAGGTGGAGGTATGCTCTAGAGAGAAGAGGAATCAAGGTCAGCAGGACTAAGACAGAATATATGTGTGTGAATGAGAGGGAGGATAGAGGAATGGTGAGGATGCAGGGAGTAGAGGTGGCGAAGGTGGATGAGTTTAAGTACTTGGGATCAACAGTTCAGAGTAATGGTGAGTGTGGAAGAGAGGTGAAGAAGAGAGTACAGGCAGGATGGAGTGGATGGAGAATAGTGTCAGAAGTGATTTGTGACAGATGAGTAACAGTAAGAGTGAAAGTGAAGGTTTACAAGAGGGTAGTGAGAACAGCTATGTTATATGGGTTGGAGACAGTGGCATTTGCAAAAAGGCAGGAGTCAGAGCTTGACGTGGCAGAGTTGAAGATGTTAAGATTTGCACTGGGTGTGACGAGGATGGACAGGATTAGGAATAAGTATATTAGAGGGTCAGCCCAGGTTGGAAGGCTTGGAGACAAAGGCAGAGAGGTGAGATTAAGTTGGTTTGGACATGTGCTGGGGAGGGATGCAGAGTATATTGGGAAAAAGATGCTAAGGATGAAGCTGCCAGGTAACAGGAAAAGAGGGAGGCCTAAGACAAGGTTTATGGATGTGGTGAGAGAGGACATGCAGGTGGTTGGTGTGACAGAGCAATATGCAGAGGACAGGAAGAAATGGAAACAGTTGATCTGCTGTGGCGACCCCTAATGGGAGCAGCCAAAAGAAGAAGAAGAAGAAGTAGAAGAAGAAGAAGAAGAAGAAGATATGACCTCGGTAGCTAACAAGTCTTTCCTCCTGAGAAAGGTGAGCATGCAGTGGCTTGTCATTCTTCTCCCTCCTCCTCCTCATTAATTCCTGCAACACCTAGTTGAAATCTAGACCTGGATCAACTGGATTTCAGTCAGGGATTAATATCTCTATGCCAAAGACGTGTCTATACTTACTGAACTTTGTAAAGAAGTGCTTCTCATTTGGAACTGAGCACTGAGAGGTAAAAGTTTTATACTAAATGTTGAAGCCGCTATGGTGATTTACTTTAACTGTAGTAAAGGAAACAGTTGTATTTGTTCCAGATTGGATCAGAAACATAAGAAACAATTGTGGTGCTTGCTCTGTTTCAAGTTAAAATTATACATTTCAGTTTGGTATTGTCTTTTCTATCAGTTTACTGCATTTCACATTTTAACCATTGGAAAATTATAGATTTGATAAAATATGAATAGAAGAATAAAACCTGCTAATGGAATGGATGTGAATTTTACTGCAGCTGTCTTAATTTTCATAATTCTGTTAAAAAAAATTCACTTTGCCAATTTTCTTAATCTGCTGAATAAAGTACATATTTCATCACCAGTGATCCATCCAGGCTGGCCAATGCTTGCTATATTTTATAAATTTATCTCTTTCGGCCTGTAGAACTTTTTGTATACTTCCAGTTCACACCCATAGCTCCTTATGGCATCTAGAACTTTATTTGATCTACCTTTTTAAGTGACTTGCCAGCTAATAATAGGCAGTATTAGAAAGGCAAGGAGTTCTTAACAAAATGACAGTAAATTTGTCAATCTATGATGTCCTGTACTAGAGAAATTAATCACTGTTTGACACTTATTAATCATATTTTCATTTTTTTCATAACTTGATGGATATGGTATGGTATGCCACAGTGAGAGACAGGAAAATTAATTGCCCATGTTTATTTATATCACACTATATCTGAGATATTGGAAGCTGTTTGTTAGTAATCATGAAAATAAACAATATTCCATTTGTACTTAAAACTTCAAAAAGCAAATTTCCTACAGACTGTGTCATAACATCAAGTGAAAACTTAGATTCTGTTGAAAATAACAGTCTTTCATATTTGCACTGTAAGTTGCGTATCTTGAGGGATATTCAGTGTTATTTACATTCTTAATTATACTATTGCGCACATGGTTTCATATTTCCGTAAATATCTAAATAAACATGTACTCACCATGGAATTTTGTGTCATCTGAAAGTTTATGCATGGTTAACAAAAAATGCTCTAAGAGTATTATGTCTAGGTTGTACAATTTCCAAGATATGACCATCTTTTTGTCAATGTTTAGCAAAAAAATATAATTTTGAGTTTGTGAGCATTATAATATATTACAGTATTTATGTAAAGACTGAATGCACTGTAAACAATACTTCTTACTGATAACATTACTATTTGTACAGTTTTTATAGCTTTTATTATTCAAAAAATATTTACTTTTGTTTATCATATGCTTCATAAGTTTATTTTTCAGAAAATACTCTGGAATGCAAGGTGTGTAGACTGGTAGAGGTGTGACACTCCACATAACACAGATGTTAATGAGGTATACTGCACTATATTCGAACTATCCAGACTATTATGTTGCCATACACAATAGTGGTTAATGTTTTTAAATTAATTATCTATGTTATTTTGCCTCACTGTGCTCCAACTGCATCTCATGTTTGGGCTTAAAAAGTGGTTCGTGTCTGATTTTGCCAAGGCATTGGTCTGACATTTGATTTGGGGGTGATGATTTTGTAACTTGTGGTTGTCATTGTTGTGATTACTCATCTTTAACCTGTTTAGTATACAGTGACTAACTTACAACACAAGGTGGTGGGAACGTTCCCCTGACTTATCTTTCTCTTGAATTAATTGACATATGAAATTAATATAAAATGAAGTGAGGTATGGGGAGAGAAGGCCTTCAAAATATATTTATTTTCTTTCAGTAACAGTAAGCCTTACTAAATCAAAGAAATGAAAAGTCATTTCAAGTTGGTGAAGGTATCTGCTGCACTACAGTGTTGGGGAAGTGAAAGGTATCAGTTGTCTGATGCTAAGGTGTCAAGAGATTTTGGCATGTTTTATGAGTGCTTACATAACTAACCTTGACAAATATACTAAGAGTGGGATTAATTGGCATTTATGTAATATGCTACTAGAGAACATTTTTGAGCAGTGATGTAAAACTAAGCAACAAGGATTTTTATCACTGGCATGAAAATGAAACAGTCAGTGGGTGTGGTACATGCAGAGAGGCCCATGCACACCTCAGTAGCCTGTTCCTTTAAAATCTTGCATAATACAGTAATCCAAAGATAGCTGTAGTATGCAAGATCAGCCTAGAGCAGTGCAGAAAACATTCAAGGAATCATGACTACATGCAGAAAGCACATACGTGTCTGTGTTTATTAGTCAGGTGTACCGATTGCAGTTATCACCAAAATCTGCACAAGGTGAAGAGCAACTGGGCAGAGCAGTCAGATCTTAGTTTAATTTTTATTTTATGTAGTCTTTGTTGACTGGATTAGTCCAATTAGGCCAGTGTTCCCCTTTCAGCAAAGGCCCAGAAAGCATTGATACAGACTAGAGGAAATGTGTGCGGGTACTAGGGAATTTCCCGTACTACTCTTTGGAGGAGAGGAAGTGCAACACTCTCTGGAGCTGGTATGTGGCATTGAAGGCCTGCCTACTACAGTTCTGGGAATTCCAAGCTGGAGGAGAGTGCAGCAGATATGGAGAGAGGAGTTGGAGAAAACTCATTGAAGAAAGGAGAAGGGGACCGACAAAAAAATTACAGAGTTCAACTTGGGAAATTGAAAACACAAGTGCTAGTAGATTTGATGAACCAGGCAAAGCCACAAGAAGGAGATGAAGCACGATAGAGTGACATAGTGGAGAGAGAGTTACAGGAGGAAGAAACTGAAAGTTTGGAAACAGAAGCAACAGCTCATAAATGGAAACACTGGAAATGTTCTCTGCTGGTGGAGTACCCAGTTTGAAGGGTTTAACTCCGCAACAGAGAAGACAAACAGCGCTAAAAATAAAAAAAACAAAAATGATGGCAGTGTGAACAGGTATGCCATTATGGATTGTATTATTTAGCCACTGGTGTTTGCCATTAAAGCCACAAGAGCATTAATTCATTTGGGCACAAACATTTTTGTGAATGACATTTGAAAGCTTTAACTTGAAAAAATTTGTAATTGAGACTGAAAAATGAAGTACAGTAACTCCATGGAGAAACTATTTTAGGCAGCATTTGGGACTACAACTGAAAACATTAAGACTTTGAATACTGCTGAGCATCATCTGGAAACTGTTTTTTTCTTACACAATGTAATAATGTGTATGAAGTTAAAAATATGTGATGAAAGGAATGTATGGACTGGAGGTTGAGAACTGTGAGTAACAATGGATATTAAGGATTGGAAAATGCAACATATTTCAAATACAATAACTGTGATTGGTAAGAGAGGATTTGTTGGGCACTTTGATGAATACAAAGCATGTAATTTCTGTGGGGATAAAAATAATTTAGTGCAAGATTGTAACAAACAAAAGTGTGGCCAATGTGGGGAGAGGGGATATTCAGCAAAAAAAGCCTTTTTGTAGTAAATGTAAAAAACCTGGACACTTCTGGTTTGAGTATCCCATATTAGAAAAGGGTACAGCTGATTAACAGGAAAACTCAGAAGAAAGACCAACAGGAGAAAATATTACTACAGAAGATGTTGAAACAGAAGGTGGTATGGGGAAGGGGATACTGAAGAAAGGTTAAACAATGAAGAGGCAGTTAGAGAAGAGATAGTTCAATGTGAGGTTATTAGAATAAAGGAAGAGAACAGATTTGAAATTTTAGAAAGCAAAGTGGACAAAGATGGAGAATGGAGACAGGAGAAGAAAAAAAATAATATTGAGAAAAATCAATTGTTGGGAGACTTAGGACAAGAAAAGAAAAAAATAAAGGTCAGATTCATGAATGGCTACGCTAAATACAGCTATTTTGTATGCAGAGTGGCATGACACTCACATGATATCCCACTATTTGGTAGTCATTAAACAGCTCTACACTTAATATACACTCACCCAACAAGGATAAATGGCAGAATATGCTATTGAAAGCATAAGAAGCCAAATTATATACTAATTAACCGATCCATCATGGTAGAGCTGCTCAGGAATGTATAAAGCAATTGTGTACCCTCAGTGCAGCCATTTATCCTGAAATCCTAAACTCTTTGGATTACAGCCACTGCTATACTTAGAAAAACATGTTAGGGGTTACTGCTGCAATCATTAACCTGTATGTGCAATAGGCTTTAATTCATGGTGCTGCTGCTGCCAGACCTTGGCCAAAAAGAAGAAGGATGTTTCGACCACTTTTGACTTACCATGGACTACATGACACAGAAACTGTAGACTGATAACAGGTAGACAGGGAAATACTAAAGGAAATATACAACCTCTGTTGGTCTCACCTGAAACTCCATGGAAATCATGCAGAATCCATCCCGATGGAAACAAAGGTATGTGTAGCTTTACATATAGTAGCTTGATATACTTTCCAGAGAACCACAGGGGATATGTTAGGGGTGTCACAGGCCTCAGCTTCCAGAATATTACACAAGTTCTAGATGCAATGCTACAACATGTAAGGGAGCATATCTGTTTTCCATGCACCCCAGAGGAGAGAGCAATAACCATGCACAAATTTTATGCAACAGCACACTTCACTGAAGTTTTGAGGGACTTAAATTGCACACACACATAGAAATAAAAGCCCCACCTGGTGAACAGGAAGAGAGGTACAGTAACAGGAAAGGATACCACTCTATAAACTTTCTGTAGAGGTAACCCAGGCAGATTTCATAACTTAGACATATGGTACACCTTTGATCTGTGCAGATGGTTTGCTAGGGTTGACTTTCCACAAGGGTGTCTAGTGGGGGATGCGGGTTATGCA